>NC_057934.1:3443677-3512271 GCF_018555375.3 Anguilla rostrata | reverse complement strand
TCAGCCAGCGTTGGCCTGTTTATCTGTCCCCAGGCCGCTGGCTGGCTGCCGTCTGTTCCCGCCTGTCTGCTGTGTGTGTCAGTCTGCTTGTTTATTGTCGTTCGCCTGTCTGTCAGTTTGTGTGGTTTTATCTTGACCTGCCTCTCGCCTCCCTTGTCTAAGCCTGTCCTTTTAGGTTTGATTTGAAGCCTTGCTGTGTGTCTACCCACTTGCTTGTCTTCTGTCTGCTCCTTTTTTGTTAGGTTCTCTCTCTGTCTGTTCCTGGTCCGAGTCCTGTTTCTCCATACTATCTTGAGGGCCGCCTGCTCTGTTCAGAGTTCCCGAGTCCCCTAATGCTCCCGAGCCATTGCTGCCCCGGCCCAGGGCCCAGAGACCCCGGCCGTCCAGCAGCCCTGGAGCATTCCCGCAGCCATGCCCTGGAGGGTCTTTCCCTTTGGGGATGGGGCCAGTTCTTCCCCCTAACTGTGCATCCGTCTGTTCACCTGCCCCTTTGTCTATTTGTCTGCCTGCCTGCCTGTCTGCCCGCGTGTTTGTCAGCCAGTTTGTTGGCCTGTTTATCTGTCCCCCAGGCCGTCGGCTGGTCGGCCAGTCTGTTCTCCCGCCTGTCTGTCAGTGTGTCAGTCTGCTTGTTTATTGTCGTGTCTGCCCGTCTGTCAGTTTGTGTGTCTGTCTTTGAATTCGCCCCTCGCCTTCCCTGTCTGCCTGTCCCTTAGTGTGTCGATCAGCCTTGCCGTGTGTCTACCCACTTGCTTGTCTCTCTGTCTGCCCTTTTGTTAGGTCTCCCTGTCTGTTCCTGGTCCGAGTCCCGTTCTCCATACTGTCTTGAGCTCCATGCCTGTGTGTTAGTCCAGTCCAGTGTAGCGTTAGTCCAGTCCAGCATTGTGTTTTGAGTCCCTTCCCTGTCTGTCAATCCGTTCCATGCCTGTCTGTTAGCCAGTGTCGTGTTTTAGTCCGTTTCGTGCTGTGTCTTGGTTCAGTTTCTTATGTGTCAGAGTTTAGTCCAGTCCCCTTCCTGTCTGAGTTTCCAGTCCAGTTCGTGTCTTGTGAAGTCCAGTCCCTTTCCTGTCTGAGTCCAGTCCCTGTGTAGAGTCCAGTGTCTTGAGTCCGTTCCTGTGTTTTGAGTCCGTGCCTGTGTCTTAGCCCATTCCCAGTCTCTGTGTTTCAGTCTGTGTCAGTTTGTTTCTGTGTCTGTCTCAGTCCACTCCAGCGACGTATGAGTCCAGTGTAGTGTCCGTGTCCAGTTCCGTGTAGTGTCGTGAGTCCACTCCGTGTCTGTCTTAAGTCCAGTCCTGTGTCGTGCTGTGTCTGAATCAGTTTCGTGTTGTGGCTTAGTTCTGTATGTGTCAGAGTTTTGTCCAGTCCGTTCCTGTCTTGTTGAGTCCAGTACCTGTCCTGTCTAGTCCAGTCCAGTCCAGTGTCCTGTCTTGTCTAGTCCAGTCCAGTGTTCTGTCTTGTCTTAGTCCAGTCCAGTATTCTGTCTTGTCTTAGTCCAGTCCAGTGTTCTGTCTTGTCTTAGTCCAGTCCAGGGTTCTGTCTTGTCTTAGTCCAGTCCAGTGTTCTGTCTTGTCTTAGTCCAGTCCAGTGTTCTCTCTTGTCTAGCCCAGTCTGTTCCCGTCCTGCCCTGTCCAGATCTGTGTCGTCCGAGTCCAGTTCCCCGCCTGGGTCCTGTCTGTGTCCAGTCCCGTCTTGCTCCAGCCCCGAGTCTTCTGTCTGTGTGCTCCTGTCCCGAGTCCAGTCCCTGTGCCCGTCGCCGTCCAGTCCTGTGTTTTTGAGTCCCGAGTCTTGTGTCGTTCCAGTCCCATTTAGTTTGTCACCCCCTCCCAGGGTCAGTCTCCTGGGACATCACAAGATGTCCCTTTGGGGGGGGGGGGGGGGGGGGGGTACTGTCAGGTTTCTGTTCCTGTTTTCTGTTTTTTCATTTTTTTTGGCCGCCTGATGGCGGTAGTTCTGTTCCTTTTCCCTGTTTAATTGTATTATTGGTTCCAATTATTTTATTATTGTTTTTTTGGTTTTGGTTTTCCCTTCCCTCTCTGTGGTCTGATTGTGCATTATGCCCTCCTGTGTTTCGTTAGTGTCGTGTCTATTTAAAGCCGCGTTTCCACCGCAGGAACTATACCCCGGAACTAGGAACCTTTTGAGGAACTCAGTGCGTTTCCACCGCAGGAACTAGGGTCTAAATTTAGTTCTGGGGGCTTTGTTTTACCCCCCAAAACGTTCCTGCTCGGGGGGTAGTACTTTCCGAAAGTACAGGAACCTTTTGGGTGGAGCTTGCAGCGCTGAACATTTCTGATTGGTCGAGTACTCGTAGCGTTTGTGTTGTATTTATATTCCGCCATTACCCGCCATGTTTGAAAATATGCAGCGCAAACCAATTTATTTTCATAATAACTTCAAATCAAACTTGTATGTTATGCGGCGCAGTAGCCTACTTTTGGTTATAACCTGTCAACGTCTTGGAATTATAACGTGTGCTCTTCTGTTCTTTTCTTGCTTTAGTATTCGTTTTATAAAATGCTAAGCATTCGTGCTGGGACAGCATATTACGTAGGCTACCAAAACATTCAAACGGATTAATTCGGTTGCTGAATATTTTCTTCCGGATTTTCTTTGTTAGCCCGTTGTAATTGACTCAAAACGTTTGATACAGTTATGTGAGGTATGCGGTAGTTCTGCATAATTAACATTGGTGATACAGTACAAGCAAACTGGAAATCACCTTCCGCACTTTTTATCCGGGTAAAATAACAGGTGGTTAATTCTAGTAATCTTCCCTTTAGCTTTTTCAGACTGCCGTAATTTTACTCAATTTTACTGCCATTTTTCAATTCCACGAAAAGACCAGGAAGACTATGGACTCATGTATGGTGCATGGTTCGCATCTGGAGGGCACACGTCGCTGCTCGGCTAGCAGTAACTTCGAAGGAAAGCAAACGGTGGCTGTACCACTACTAATTTACATTTTCACGCAAGTCCGAGTTTTCGTTCTATTCTTGTCATTTTGCGATTAGCCTATATGGAATTGACGACGAGAAAGTAATAAAACAGCTAATTGTTTACAACGTGTGCATGTTTTCTGCTGTTAATGAATGTGTTTGAGAGGATATATGAAAATCAATAAATACAAAAGTAACCATATATAGTCATTGTTGGTAACCCGTTGTATATAAGTGGAATAACACCCCTCGGGCTGCCCGTTATTAGAAAATAATGTAGGCTACTTCGGTGTAGTATGGGGTTACAGAAGAACTCATATGACAGATGGACCGACGACAACGTCAGTGGGCTAATTTACCTAATCTTCGCGGTACTTTAGACCCCGGTGGAAACGCAGACAACCATTGGCTGAAGGAACCTTTTAGTTCCTGGTAAAGTAGTTCCTGGGACTGAAAGTTCCGGGTAATTTCGGTGGAAACGCGGCTTAAGTTCTTTGCTTCCCTGACTCGGGTGCTGGTTCCTTGTGTTTCTGACTGTGTTTCCGCCTGAGAGTAGGTCCCTGTGTGTTTCTTCCCACGTTTCTACGTGTTTTTGGATTTTCTGTTTTCTGTTTTTTTTTCATAGTTTTGTTTTGTGTTTTTGGGATTTACCCTGCGAGGCATTTTTTGGTTTCCTGCATTTGTTCCTTAGTTTTGGTAATTAAAGTCTTTGTGTGAATTTTCCTTTTGTAGTTCTTGGGTTTTTTTACTCTGCATTTGGGTCAATTCCCTCACCAGTCCTGACATCTTCTAAATTTCAGTCTTGAAAGAGTTTGGTGGATTCCAACTCTTTTGATTCAGGGAATCCACATCTCAAATTACTGGAGACAATACCCTGTCCAAATTGCGGGTATTCCCATGGTGTATAGAAGGTTGGAAAGGTTGATATATGTTTCTACTGCAATAAAAGTGATGTACTTAAAAATGAAGGTGGTGTAGGCTTTCTAATACACATTTATCATATCTCTTTTTTCAACTAATATCTTTATTGGATTATTATCTTATTAATATTATAGGTTACCCCCCCAAAAAAATATATATGGATATACACTATGGATAATTACATCTCTCATAATCCTCTTCTTCCCTCCTCTCTCTAACGTTTTCCTTGCACAAGTATTTCTTTATTGTTATTATTTTTTTCATGATGCTCCAGAGTTGAGAGTGACCCATCCACATCCTCTGCACCACTGACAGAATGCTTCTCCTGCACTGAGAAATACTACCTGTCTGAAATATAAGCATCGCAGTGGTCTCAGGGAATGGACACAAGCGCAGAGAAAACTTAAAGACTTTTACTTAAAAATATGAGCAAAAATACCAAAAATCACAGGAAACAAAAACACGAGAAAAACACAATAAACTGGGAAAAGCAGGAGAAAACAGGAAAATGGCACAAGAATCTCAAAACATGAAACACAGGTTCAGAACTGGGAAGTTCACGCAAAGACTCAACAGAGACACAAGGGAAGCAGGGGAACATACACACACCTGCAGACAATAACCTAAACAAGCAGGAGAAACTAACAAGAACCAACAATCTAATCATCACAAACAATTAACTCAGACAAGACACAAAACACAAGGAAAAGGGAAACAGACGGCCGCTGGTGGTCAACGTATACATAGTCAATGTATTTGACTGTGAGGGTCTTCATACTTGTTCGTACCTACATACACAGGTAGGATAACAGCTCGGAACGGTATTTAAATTTAACACAAGTGAACATGAAATGTCCACACCTTGTGAAAATGTCAGAGCCTTTAATGTGCTGTCAGTGGGCACATTTGGTTGTATGAGAGAGACAGAGTGAGGTCTGATGGCAGTGGCAGTGTAAGACAGGAAGGAAGAGCAGCAGCAGGGTAAGAGAGGCACACTGAAGGGCAGGACAGCGCCTCAACATCAGGGCCAAGTGGTTCCCCAGCCAGTCACTGCCCATCAGCAGAGCCGGCCATTGAAGGTGTCTCCATCCGAGCCTCATCACACAGCAGCACCATTCACTGCATTCTTCTGCACATTTTCAGAGCCAAACCAATGCCAGGTGGTATCATGAGTTTCATCTTCTCATTGTTTTCAAAGAGGAAGACAGAACCTGATCTGAGAACAGCCACCAGGATGTATCAGAGCCATGTTATTAAGAATGCTGAGGGCAGGCCAGACCTAGTTGTTACACTTGATATAAACAGTGATGAGAAGGATTGTGAATGTGAAATGTTTTTTTTTATAAATGGCAAAATATCGCCTGGACAAGGACAATCCCTTCACCAAAAGACTTAATGGTAGGTAACAGTAAAACGATCAGTACTGCAGTGAATTAACTTAGTGCGTCTCTGCAGCTACAGCCTGATATTGAATCTGTTTCCTTTATGTTTGCTTACCGTACTCACAACAGGAGATGCTGCAATAGAGGACAGAGCAACATTACACCTCTCACTGCTAATGGAAAAGCTGCACTATGAACTTGACCTTGGTGAGTCACTGTAATTCCCACATAAAGAAATAAGTTTAGATTTTTAAAGTAATGTGTCCAGAGAAGATGCAGGCAGGTGTCATAAATGTTCACTGAAAGGAATTTGCACAGATTTTGGACTTGACAATGTCTTAGACCTCTGGTGAGTTTTCAAATGGTATCTGTTTATAGTATTTTCACAAAGTGCTTCACATTTTAAAAAAAACGAAAAACACTTGGACAAATTTGATAATGGCTTTAAAAAGAATCACATCAGCCAAGCATTTTGTAATTTATTAAACAGACAGTGGAACACATGCTGTTTAATTGGCTATTTTTTTTTCAACTATTGGTAACCTGTTTGGTCTTTACCTGTACGCACCATATTTGTGCTCTTTGATAAAACAACTTTCCCAATTTGAAGAATATCACAAAAAAAAACTTTATTTTCAAAGAATTATTTTCCTGCAACTTCTCTGTATTTTACGTTAGGTACTGTAAAACCATGTTGGACAACGTCAAACTGACATGGTGAAATGTGTTGGCTTTAAGCTAGTGATGAATACCATTTCATAGCCACAAGCAAGTAGATTAGCAGAAAAACATTTATCTTATGATGGATTTTCTTGTGTCATAAACCCTCTCCATACAACTGCACCAGGCAAAATACATGCAATGGAGCCCATCATACAATTACGACACACACTTGTGTCATAATACAAGAAAGACACAAGAATCAAGACTGTGTGTCTAAAACATAAAATAAAAAAAATCAATGCAACAGGAGCTCCAGCATCAATCTCCATCATTCTCTGAAATAAAGACACAAGAACATGACTGGGACAGTAGAAACAGACCAATGCTTTACAGTATGTACTCTGTATGCCAGAAAAGGCAATTCCTGGGCATCATATTCATTTTAGTACTGTAATTCTGTAATATCCCGCTGTAATACTGTAATAATATACACTGACACCAATGCAACAATCCTGTAATGTAATTACATTATCACATTTTGCAGTAAATAATTGACTAATCAATGTTCAGTCCAAAAACTCATATTAGGGGCCACTGTTAACTTTTTAAAGTGTGGCTGTACAACCCTTCCAGCTTCTCCCATTGTTATGCCTGGATTTATGACATGTTCAATCACTGCGGCTCTAAATTAATTTGATACAGCAGTATTTCTGCTACCTGCTTGGCCACAACCGCAGCCTCAGCTACGACCTGTACATCACTACCAACTGCATTGGGCTGCTCCATGTTGTCAGACACTTTTGAATGTAGTGCTGTAAAACAGCCTTTTATGTTGGGATCACCAATCGTGCTGCAATGCTACTCACCTGGGCAATGTTGTTGGAAGTGACGAGACACGACTGCAAACATGTTGACGAAATTTCACAATCAGCATTTCTAGCAAAAACAATTTGGATGTGTTAATTAGAGCCCGACCAATATATCGGCCATTATTTGACTTTTTTGACGACATCGGGATCGGCAGTTATGCCGCCGATGTGTCCCGATTTTTAAATAAGTATAATAAACAAAAAAACAATGATTATTTATCTGTACTTGTCTGTTCGAACGTTGTAGTTGCTATTTACTAGAATTATCCAGTAGAGGGAGCTCTAATACAAGTGTGAACTGCAGCAGCTGACGCGCTACTTCTCTAATAAGACGTTTGTCCCTCGTGATTCATCCAATATTCTCCACTGCAAGACTTGTCTGCACAGATTCAATTGCCGCAATAAAGGTATGTATATTTAGTGAAAGTTTTTTTAATTAAATGCGTTTATACGACCACTATGTTTATCAATCCTCATTATCAAGTGAGCGAGCAAGCTAACATATTTGGTTCGCTTTAGCAAGTTTGCTGGCTAGCAAGCCTTTATGAAGTGGCAGTGAGCACATAAGCAGGGTAGGATCTACATTTCCAGAGGACGTCGCTGTATTCTCAAATAAATAACCAGCCAAAATAAAATGGTGATTGAATGCATCACACATTTGTTTTTGTTTTTTTATCTGAGATGATATTAGCTACTATATGATGCTGTGTCAATAGCCAACGCGTAATTGCAAGCGAGTGTGTCATCTAGTCACGCGTCATGGTAGCAAGCTAACCAGACAGTAAAAACGCCGATAAAACACTTCTAACGTGGATCATTTTAAGCCATGTTATCTAGCTTTGTCGTGATAACATGCGAGAAGGATTGCTGTTGGAGAAGTTAGCGCGGGTAACCTGCACGAAAGCGCATTGTAGTTTTTTCACGTATTCCATCCAGTCAATTTAATTTAATCTAACGTTACACTTGATTCACTATTTGGCTCCGCTATATAATGTCTTACGCCGGGCACCCACCGCACGCGTCGCGTAAGCAGCACGGCGAAGCAGCACGACGCGGCGCGTAGCGTGTCTCCACTGGTTCAGTTTGTGTCGCGCAAAGGCTTGCTTAAAGCTCTATATTCCTAGTAGCTCTCGCAGTCTGCAGTGGGATTACATCGTGTATTTCACGTTTGTTCACGACTGTTGATTATGGGTTAAGTGAATACTTTGGTGAGAGACCTTTTTACATTACATTACATTACAGGCATTTAGCAGACGCTCTTATCCAGAGCAACGTACAACAAGTGCATTGGTTCACGATGTAGAGGTGCAAAAGAAACACTAGAGTAAAGTAAGGATCGTAGTGCCAGAAGTGACCACATCGATCAGGACTCCAACCCTGTAGAGTAAGCTGTTCAGCAAACAAGAATCCTACCAAGTACAAACTAGCACTGGAAACACATTTGCCTAATCAGACAAAAACAACAATCCTGCCAAATATACTAACGTAATCATATTATCCTAACTAGGTACAGTGAGCTAAACTATAGGCTAGGGAGGGGTGGGGAGAGGTGCAGCCTGAAGAGATGGGTCTTCAGTCCGCGTTTGAAGGTGGTAAGATTCTCTGCTGTTCTGACCGCCACGGGGAGGTCATTCCACCAGCGAGGGGCCAGGACAGACAGCAGACGGGAGCGGGAAGTACAGACGCGAAGAGGGGGAGGTGCCAAGCGTCCAGAGGTGGCAGAACGGAGAGGTCTGGCTGGTGTGTAGGGTCTGATGATCCTCTGGATGTACCCTGGTGCTGACCCCTTAGCTGCCTGGTATGCAAGCACCAAGGTCTTAAATTTGATGCGAGCCATAACAGGCAGCCAGTGGAGGTCAGTGAGCAGGGGGGTGACATGGGAATGTCTGGGGAGGTTGTAGACCAGACGTGCTGCAGCATTCTGGATGAGCTGCAGGGGTCTGATGGCGGATGCTGGCAGACCAGCCAGTAGTGAGTTGCAGTAGTCCAGGCGGGACAGGACCATCGCTTGAACCAGGAGCTGGGTTGCGTAGGTGGCGAGGAAGGGGCGGATTCTCCGGATGTTGTACAGGAAGAACCTGCACGTTCGACTCACCGCCGTGATGTTCTGGGAGAGGGACAGTCTGTTGTCCATCACCACTCCAAGGTTTTTTGTGGTGGGTGATGATGACACCACGGTGTCCCCTAGGGAAATAGAAAAGTCGAGAAGGTTAGAGGATGGAGCAGAGATGAAGATCATGTCCGTCTTACCTGGGTTCAGCTTAAGATGGTGGTTATCCATCCAGCTCTGGATGTCCCTCAGGCAAGCGGAGATGCGAGCAGAGACCTGAGTGTCAGAGGGGGGGAAGGAGAGAAAGAGTTGGGTGTCATCGGCATAACAATGATAGGACAACCCATGGGCAGAGATTACAGGACCAAGCGATTGGGTGTACAGGGAGAATAGGAGGGGACCAAGGACAGAGCCCTGGGGAACTCCTGTGGCAAGGGGGCGAGGTGCTGATACTGCACCAGCCCAGGCGACTTGGAAGGAGCGACCGGAGAGGTAGGACTCAATCCAGTCTAGTGCTGTGCCACAGATCCCCATAGCTGCCAGGGAGGACAGGAGGATGGGGTGGTTGACGGTGTCAAAGGCAGCAGAAAGGTCTAGGAGGATCAGGACAGATGAATGGGAGGCTGCTTGTGCGGCGTGAAGCGATTCACTGACCGAGAGGAGTGCGGTCTATGTCGAGTGGCCAGGTCTGAAGCCGGACTGGTAAGGGTCTAGGAGGTTGTTCAGTGAGAGAAAAGAGGAGAGTTGGTTAGAAGCAGCTCGTTCAATTGTTTTGGATAGGAAAGGGAGAAGGGAGACAGGACGGTAGTTCTGGATGACAGAGGGATCCAGAGTGGGCTTTTTTCAGCTTTTTCAGTTTGTTAATTTGGTAATATTTCGTTAACTCGTAAATACGTGAGAAAGTAAACGCTTTCAAGAATTACCATAAACTTAAATCGCAACGTAGCCTGCATAACAATCTGCAATGCCAATTTCATGAAGAATATGTAATGATCATAATAATAATAAATAATCCATAATTAACCATTGGGAATTCCCGTGTTGTCTTGTCATTCACGTCAAAACATTTATAGGATCAGATTTAGTAAAATCAGCTAATCATGAAAAAGACAGTAACAGTTTCATCTTGAAGGGATATGAACACCACAACGCCATGAACACCGGAAGCTTTGAAGTACAAGTGCAATAAAGGCTTGCTTACAACTTCATTTATAAAATAGGTGCATTTTCATCGGCAAGACCACTAAATAATCTGATTTTTTTAAAGCTCTGTGGATTATCTGATTTTTATTAACAAGCCCTTTTTGAAAGCACGGCGAACGAAGACATTGGAAAAGTCAAATAGGCTGAGCAATGGTTGGTTAAAAACTACCTTCCAACACTCGAGCTAACAAACCGCTGCTCGGTGCATTCACTTCTACGTCATTCAATAGGCTACGTCTTTCTGTGGTGTATTTTCAAATTTACCCCACCCCCTCCGCAAAATAAGACAGCGAAACTAAGTTTGCCTTTTCGCCAGGTTCCAGTTATTTATTTATTTTTACAAAACGAAAAGGCTTGTATTTTTTTAGCTGCTTATAAAATATCTGGGAGGTAACTAGGGACACACCCCCAGTAATATAAGGATGAAATATAAATCAGAGCATGTATACCTAGCATTTTAGAGCATATTTCTGTGTATAAACAGGCCATCGTGACGCGCGACAAGCCTAAAAAATAGAACAGAAGCGAAAAACTACACTTCAGTTCGCTTGTGTCGCGCGAGCTTCGCAGCCGGTACGCGACGCGTTCGCAACTGGTGGAGACGACGTCGCCCGCTGCCGTTGTAATAACAGTACTTCAACTACGCTTCAGTCACGCGCGTAGTGCGGTCGATACGCGTGCGGTGGGTGCCCGGCTTTACTCTTTGAGATCATGTAGTAGAAATAAAATAAGAAAATATAATTCATTTAACTTACTGAGAATATATAATAAGAAATAATGAGGCTGAGTCAATAGCTAATGCGTTATTGCGAGCGAGTGTGTCATCTAGTCACGCGTCAAAGCGCATTTTCACCACCAAATTCTTATGGACAGGGAAGCTCGCTAGATAGTCTTACTCTTTGAGATCACGTAGTAGGAATAAAATAATATAATTAATGTACTGAGAATAGATACTAAGAAATAATAACAAATGAATAACACCAACAACAATAATATTAATAAAAAATACATGTTTGAAACTGGAAAACGGACTTTTTTAAATTCATTTTTTATAGGTGGCTGGAAAAGAAAGGAGTAAAAGCAAGGTGTGGAGTTATTTTGATTTCACAGACTTAAAGATGGTGTTTGTCACAGTACGGGTGCTGGGACCCAGGCGCAGAGTGGGGGAAGGAAAACACGAAACTCAAAAAGGGAAAATTAACAAAGATTTTACTAACACAAAAAAGGCAAACACAAACAGGGAACAGGCAAGGCCACAAAGGGCAAAACAACAAACTCAAAACATTCTTAGGAACAAAAAAATAAACAAGAACAGAACTACACTAGTACGGAAAACAAACGGCAGAAACGCACAGAAACACACAAGCGGAAACAAAGTAAGAAACACAAACCGGTCAAAAACAAAGGCGGGAACAAAACAGATCTCAGGAACAAACACAGGAACAAGAAAATGAAAAAATCCAAAAACACCAGAACACCAGGGCATAGGCACGAACACATGGATTATGAACAAACAATCAGAACGAACCACAAGCAGGTAAAAAACGCAGGCAGGTACAAAGGGTCTGAAACATACGCAAGTTGGGAACAAACACAAGGAACCAGCACCCGAGTCAAGGGAACAGAGAACTTAAATAGACAGGGGTAACAAGACACAGGTGAACTCAAAAAACAATCAAACCAGAAGGAGGGGATAAGACAGGTGGGAACAATGATGGGATAACGAGACAATGAAACAATCATACAATTAACAGGGGGGGGAGCAGGACACAAAACAGAAGTGCCGCCATCTGGCGGCCCAACAGGGGAAACACAGACAGGAAAACAGGACCATGACAGGTGTTAATATATATATTTAATTTTATATCATCTTTTACTTTTTTTATCTAAAAAGTTCTTTGTGTGTTTATTTCTATTTTTATTTGTTTGCTTATAAGTTAAATGTTCTTAAATATAGAAACTTTAATAAAATAAAAGAAGTTTTTCAAATTGATTTGAAAATGTTGCACTTTTTGACAAAATATCGGTCAAAACATTGGTAATCGGTGGGCTAGGACTCTCCAAAATCGGGATCGGCATCGGACCCAAAAATCTGGCATCGGTTGGGCTCTAGTCTTAATATGAGGTGTGTAGGATATGTAGTGTTTAGATTTTGGCCTTAGAGAGGGAATCAGTGAATAAGAATGTGGCCTGGTTTCCCCGTCACAAGCATCAAAGCAAATGTGATTTTGGGGCAATGTAAAATCCACTGATACCCTAATCTAGGCAGACAATCTATGGGTCTCACCCCCTCCGAAGAGACAAACCAGATGACACAGGACACCATATCGAGGGTCGGAGACCCTACATGCCTAACATTTCCCTTTCCCATGTCCTCTTTAAGTTTGAATGCAATCTTTAGGTAGGCCAGTCCTTGCCATAAATTAGTCTGACCCCCCTTCCTTTCTCTCCTAAACCTTAACCCGGCATCACCCAATCAGGACAAACATCCTCAAGCCATGCTGGGTAGGCGCACTTGGATGTGGAAGACGGACGGACGGACGGGGTTTGACCCAGTGTACCGAAAAATCGTACCGGGAACAGCTGGCGGTTAGTAGCCTACAGAAAATGAAAACAGGCGAACCGCAGTTCATATATTAGCACATTAATTTATTATAATTCAATGTAGTTTCCCAGGTTATAAAGTAGGCTAAAGACAGAGCATTTTCCCACAGAATATTTAATAGCCAAAGAACCAAGCACTTTTTTTCCCTATTTTTAGTAAAATTTAGTTTTTGTTTCGATTTTATTCTAAACAATTTAGTTTGAAAGAATGTGTTTGATATGGCCATTTTATTTGACAAAATTTCCCAAAATGTGTTGTTTTAGCCCTAGATGCTGATTTCTTTACCGTGACTTGTTCTCACGGCTGCTTGACAGAGAAAGTGCTGATATATGTTGGCTAAGTAGATACAGGCTATCGTTTTCTCATAAAATGATGTTGATAAAATAGTAGCCTTGGCTACCCTACGTTGAGATGTTTTTTTTTTTTAAAAGGCTTGTTATTTCATTAAACAGCACACTTGACAGTGATGTTCGATTATTATCCATTTATTATCCATATATTCATACCCACTTTCCTCACCAGAGACTCCTCATTCGCTACAGCAAGAGGAACAAACTACTGTGTCATTCGCGAAAGATTCGGGCAAGTGTACTGCCATTCGCGAATAATTTGGGGCAAGCATAGTATGTTCAGTGAACGAATCACTGAACTGCGAACGATAGTCAGTCAGTGAACTACTAGTTCACGTTCGCGAATGAATCGTTTCACGAAGTGATTCAGTACACTTCGTTCATCCAAAAGATTAGTTCTTTCGAATGAATCGTTCGCGAATGACACAACATTAGTTTCGTTCTCTTCTCCTCTCTTCTACTTTTCCCATTCCGCTCTCGCCTCCTTTGTCCTCTCCCTGGACTCGCCACCCATCTCCCGTCTCCCTCCCGCGTGAGTCCACAGGCCAGGAACAGTTCGCAAGGCCTGCAACGGATCCAGGCCCGAATATCCTCGGTGGCTGCTGGCGGAACGAAGCGCTACGAAGCACTATTTTTAGAGGAGGTCGAAGAACCAGGAGAGCCACGCACGACCAACACATCCTGCAGAGCGAGTCCCAAGAAGCAAGCGACTAGCGGAGGATCCGGTTGCGTGTTTTGGAACAGAAAGGGCGACCAGCTTCCCCTTTCCACCACAACCTCCACAGACTTCACACTGGAAAACAGGAAACATTTTTCTAACACAACCCAAAGCAAAGGACGCTCAAGTAAGGCTGTAATTAGTATAATTAGTGACAGACCAAATATAGCCACATTTATGATTGGATGTATGTAACTGTGACGGTTATTGTATTTACATTACATTACATTTATTTGGCAGACGCTTTTATCCAAAGCGACGTACAAAAAGTGCATTTCATGGTCATAGACAACTGCTAAACACAGGTTCAGTAAGGTACAATACTTATTTTGTACAGCTATTTCTAGCCAAGAACACAGTTCACACAGTGAACACTATTCTGACCTAACCTCTGCAAAGCCAACTAGGCAGAAGAATAAGCTACAGTATTAGGACAAATACAAATTACCAAAAAGTGCTGGGATGGGGCAACATGTAACAAGTTTCATGAAAAGGGGTGGGGGGGGTTTAAAGAGTGAAATATACAGCGTGGTGGTGGTTAGTCTAGGTATAGTCTGAAGAGATGAGTTATCAGGCCACGGCGGAAGATGGGTAGTGAGGGGGAGGTTCGGAGAGGGACTGGGAGTTCGTTCCACCACTGGGGAGCTAGGGTGGAGAAGCTCTGTGATCCCTTTGGGCGGGTGGGAGGGGTTACAAGGCCCCTGCTGCCGCAGAGTGCAGTGGTCGAGCAGGCACATAGAATCTAGTCATGTCCTGCAAGTAGATGGGGGCTGTCCTGTTGGCAGCAGTGTAGGCAAGGGTCAGGGCTTTGAACCAGATCCTGGCGGCGACCGATAGCCAGTGGAGTGATTGCAGCAGAGGAGTGACATGGGAGAATTTGGGAAGGTTGTAGATGAGTCGGACGAGTTTAATGATTAGCATAAACATTCTGTTTGTTTGGTTGGCTCTAATAAGCCATCCACCGCGCTGCGTTAGTTTTAATATATGTCACGCACAGAACATATCTTGCATGTGATCTATTCTAATTACTAACGGTCATAACACGGCATGTTGATCTCTATAAACATACACCGATATCCATATATCCGTTATAACTTATCTGTTTGGTATGCTTCGTGCGCCATTGCTTTGTCTAGATTCAAAAACTCCTCCATTCATACTCCATCTTGTTCCTTTGTTCTCCGTGAACACGTGTCTGCTGTACACAACCCCCACCTAGGAGAACGTCCAACATTCCTCACTCACATACTTACACGCACACACAACACTTACACAACACTTACACACGCACACACAACACCTACCCACACACTCACATAGTTTATCGCATCATAGTAGTGAATTGTGCTTTTTGGTGCTTTGTTGAATAAACTTTATTATATTTACACGGTTGTCTGTATTTATATTACTCTTGTGTTGAATTGAGTCAGCCGCTGCTAATCCAAAGAACTTAATGAATACCTTCACCCCCTTAGCTAAATCATTTATATTAATTTAGTATTAGCTGAATGATATTATGATTTGGTTAAGATTGACTATAATGTGTAATTTTAATAATAATTAATTTAATTATTAATTTGAATTGCTAATTTATAGTTTGTACAATTATTATGAGACTGATTATTACATGCTGGCACCACCTGTGAGGATATTGATGTATATCTTCTACAGTTTGGTGCCCCACTATGAGAAGTAGCAACATGTCCCCTACAGGTAACATATACCAGCTCAATAGACAAGCAGTGACTTTTCAAAATGTATTGAGTTGTGGTTACACTACAGTAACAGAAGCAAGCACTCATCAGACACTACACAACTTTTCTTATAATGGATTTTATTTCCACTACTGTAGGTGATTGTCATTGCTTCAACTGTGCAGATTTTAGCCCCATGCTGATCTACTCATATTGAGCCCAAACATAATCCCATACAGAATATGAAATAAATACTACTGTGTCACAGGAGTTCAATACATCACACAATAATAAATCACAACAGCAAAACATTTGATATTTTTATAATTCAGGTTTAATCATTGCATATTATTGTCTGAAAATACAGAAAATTAAAGCAACAAAAAAAACAAAAACAAAAAAACAATCCCAACAGAATTAATAAGGAAACTCAATCCATCATTGTTTGCAGTAATGAAAGGAAATAAGTACACTGCAGTGATCATTCTGCATTCTCCCTATCAGCTGCATTTTCCCACAGAAATTTACACAATGGAACTCTGGTGAAAATGAATGAAAGCAACTGTAAAAACTAGTAAAATGCACATTTAAGTAGAGTTTGGCTTCTTTTTAAAAAGATGCAGATACAGGAGACAGTTATTACTTCAAAAACATTTTACCTTGCCATCTTTTGGCATTATTACTCTCAATGTTATATGAATGTTTTAATAATCAAAAGTACATAAACACACCTTGAACATTTGCAATAAAAATGTAAAAAATATAAAATCATATTTAGACAGCAAGTGCTAAACTTGAACCTGCTAAAAGATCATGGTCTTATGTACAGGGTTTAAGCTGTACTGAGGTTAATATTGGCCACAGCTGAAATTGCACTGGTAAGGCATTGGTCAAGGAAGGTTGCAAGTGTGTCGACGTGTGTGTGTGTGCACACGGGTGCGTGTGTTTATGGGTAAGAGAATGTGTGTGTGCGTGTGCACGCATGTGTGTGTGTGTGCATGTGTGAGAGTATGATTGAGTGCATGAGTATGTGTGTGTGTGTGTGCACGGGTGCGTGTGTGTATGGGTAAGAGAAAGTGTGTGTGTGTGCGTTTGTGTGAATGTGTGTGTGTGACTGTATTTGAGTGTGTGCGTGCAAGAGAATGAGTGTATGTATGTGTATATGTGTGTGCGTGAGATTGCCTTTGTGAATGTGTGTGTTTGTACATGTGTGTGTGTGTGTATGTATGGGTATGAGAATGTGTATACATGTGTATATGGTGTGTGCACGCATGTATGTATATGCATGTGTGTGCATGTGTGAGTGGATGAGTATGTGTGTGTGTGCGTATGGGTAAGAGACTGTGTGTGTGTTGACACATGTTTGTGTTTGTGCGTGAGTGCATGGTGTGTGTGTGCGCGTGCGTTTGCAAATGTGTGTGTCTGTATACTGTATGTGAGTGTGTGAGTGAGAGAAAGAGTGTGTGTGTGTGTGCATACAGGTATGAGAGTGTGTATGTTTGCATGCGTGTGTGTGTGTGTGTGCGTGAGATTGTGTGTGAGTGACTGGGTGTGAGAGAGTGCATGCGTAGGTGTGTGAGTGCGTGTGCATGAGTAAACCTGAGTGTATGTATTTGTGAGTGAGTGTGCATGACTAAGAGAGAAAGGGTGTGTGTGAGAGTATGTGTGTGTGTAGGTGTGGGTGTGTGTGTCTATGTGTGTGTGTGAGTGTGTGATTGAGTGTGTGTGTGTATGTGTATATGAGTGTGTGTTGTGTGTGTGTGTGTTTGTGTGTGCGCGCACATGCGCGTGTGTGTGTCTACTCCAGTGAGCAGAGGGACAATGAGGTGTTCCTCACAGAAAATCCTGCACAGAGGGGTGTGTGTTGAGTGAAGTGTGTGTGAAGTCTATGCAGGAGGGTCAGTGTGTTAGAGTCAGAGACGCTGTAGAAGGACAGAGTGCCGGCCGGACGGTCCACACACACTCCTACCCTGTACACACACACTCCTCTACCATCATCATCACACACTCCTGCTCTGCGGTAGGGGGAGGGGGGGGCAGGTATGTCTGTTTGGTTCTTATTGTGCCAGACAGAGTAACTGAGTTTATCAAAGTCTCTGTGTTTAAAGCACTCCAGACTCCAGGAGTTTTTTTTCCACCCAAACCTACAGTCAGAACCCCGTCCTTTCCTGCTGATTCCTTTATCTGTCACTGCTATAGAAACCTGTCCCATCTCAGACACACTGAACTCAGCCTCCCAGGAACAGCGCTCACACACACTCTCTCTGCACACAACATGGCGCCAGTACTGAAATCTCTCTGGATGATCAGGATATGGCTGCTCCTCTCTCTCCGGTATGTGTGTCACCTTCCTGTTCCCCTCAGACAGAGACAGGTATCTGTGCGCTGTGTTTGGATCCAGTGTGAACTGACAGCCGTCTGCACACCAGAGACATGAATGAGATTAATTATCATTATTAATATTCAACTCATTATGTGTGTGAGAGAGAGTGCTGTGATAGTACCTGTGTGTGTGTTTGTGTACATGTGTGTTTCTGTTTGTGTGTTTATGTGTGTAAGAGAGAAGTCTCTCTCTCTCACATACACAGCAGAGTGTGTATCTATGGAAAGTGTTCTATGTCGATACACACTCACATTTCCTGGGTCCTGGTTTGGTCCTGTTCTCTCCTCCATGGTCCACACTGTAAGAACAGCAGAACAGAATTCTACATTTTAACCATCCTTTATTTCCACTCACAACACACCAATGACATCACATAAATAAAAACAAAGACAAAATAAAACACAAAACCATGATCATATGAAAAACACAAATCTGTCACAAAGTGACACTTATTCCATTCCCTCACCCTATCCTATGTGCAAAATAGCTCCCCTCCCTCTACTGAACAAAAAACACCCATATAACACACACACTCTGAAACACACTCTGCATTGCTTTGTAATACTGAAACTCCACCATCACTGTATCCCTGATCAAACCCCTAACTACAAGAACCACATCTTATTTACTGCAGCGATCCTGTGCAGCACCCTCCACTAGAGATTCCCAACCCTCTTGAGTAACGCTGGTTTGAACAGTGCCGTCCATGCCCCCCCCCCCCCAACTCCTTTTGTGTGTGTGTGTGAGGTGCACTATGGAAACTCTCTGTACTTATAGCAGTGTGAGTGTGTCCAGTTTAGCAGCAGACAGGGCTCTCTCTCCTGAGTCTCCAGGGTGATTGTATCTCAGGTCCAGCTCTCTCAGGTGTGAGGGGTTTGAACACAGAGCTGAAGCCAGAGAATCACAGCCTCTCTGTGTGACTCTACAGCCTGACAGCCTGCAGAGAGAAGGACACACACACACACCTGACACACATTAATATAAACTAACAGGACTGTGTGTGTCAAACACATAGCAGTGTGTTACACACATTAAACACATTAATATAAACTAACAGGGCTGTGTGTGTCAAATACATAGCAGTGTGTTACACACCTTACACACATAAATATAAACTAACAGGACTGTGTGTGTCAAACACATAGCAGTGTGCAGAGGTGGGTAACCCGGCTTCAAAGAGTAAAAAGACTGACCATGCATTTGCTCCAGCACCATGCACTAAACCAGCTGATCACAATAATTAGTTCTCCCATCATGCTGAAGAGTTATGCTAATTAGAATCAGCTGGTTTAGTGCATGGTGGTGGAGCAAATACATGGTCAGTCTTTTTACTCTTTGAAGCCAGGTTACCCACCTCTGGCAGTGTGTTACACACCTTATACACACTAATATAAACTAACAGGACTGTGTGTGTCAAACACATAGCAGTGAGTTACACACATTAAACACATTAATATAAACTAACAGGGCTGTGTGTGCCAAACACATACCAGTGTGTTACACATCTTATACACATTAATTGTCTTCAACCTTCCCAAGTTCTCCCACGTCACTCCCCTGCTGAGCTCACTCCACTGGCTACCAGTTGCTGCCAGGTTCAGGTTCTAAGTCCTGACCCTCACCTACACTGCAGCCAACAGGATGGCTCTTGTCTACTTGCAGCACATGATTAAATCCTATATGCCCACTTGACCACTGCCTTGCACCCCCTGCCATCCGGGTAAAGGGTTCTATCTTGTCTCTACCACAGAGATTCTCCACCCTAGCTCTCCAGTGGTGGAACAAACTCCCTGTTCCTCTATGAACCTCTCCCTCACTACCCATCTTCTGCCGTGGTCTGAAGATGCATCTCTTCAGACTATACCTGGACTAACTAACTATCACCACTCTGTAGATCATTTCTATCACTTAAATCCCCATATTTCTACACATGTACCTCCTGTGCCACTCATGTTACACCTCCATCCAGCACTTATTCAGGGTTTTCTCTACCACAGAAAGGCTTAGGCGCAGCGCCTAAGTGATTTTGCGGAGCGCCTTAAGCCAAATGAACATAAAAAGGCATTTAGGAGACATATCAAAATTAATGTTAAAACAAAAAAGCGGAGATGTGGCTTTATGATTTTAAACACTCTGCGTTATGATGGCATTATAAATAGAAGTGGGTTTGACGAGCGTTTACAGAATAAAGCGTTTTTTCCAAAGATGGTATTTCTCGATATAATTGTGCCACCGTGTTAACACATTACTACGGTTGCGGGTCAGGCACTCTTCACGGTAAGAATACATCTCATAAAAAACACGTTTTCAACGTACAAAAATGCCAAGTTACTCAAAAGTATTGATATCAAAATGATGCCAAGTTACGGTACTACAAACAATATAGGCTATCTTGCCTCACCGAAATTAAATAAGATATATTCCAAAGCAATGCTACCCAATATTTCCTCAGTTCTTTCAAGTCACTTGGCCCTGTGTGTATAAGCATGGACTACATGGACAGGCTGAACATATGTGTGGATGGCTATCTCACAGTCAAGATTGACTTAATAGGTGTGGACTAATTCATTTTCTTCATTCATCTGTGTAGAGTCAAATTCTACCAAGAGGAAGAACAGGAACATGCTGTTTCAGTTCTGTGGAGTGTCTGTTTTCACATTAGAAACACTGACATCAGTGTTGTATTTAGTCACATTGTAGCTCTTATTTATTGAAGGGGTGTGTGTTTGTACTCACCCCAGTCTCTGCAGTTTACAGTGTGGGTCCTCCAGTCCAGCAGAGAGCGCTCTCACTCCTGAATCCTGCAGCTCATTGTCTCTGAGCTCCAGATCTCTCAGCTCTGAGTGAGGAGAATGCAGGACTGAGGCCAGAACATCACAGCAGCCCTCTGTGAGATTACACCAACCCAGCCTGTGGAGAGACCACACACACACAAACACACAGAAACACGCACGCACACATACAAACACACACACATACACATGCACACACACATTCTTTGTGACATTGTTCACCTTGACAGTTGATACATATGTACCTACGCATTCCTGAGATGTACACACGAAAACAGGGAGGGGGGTGTGTAAATTAAGTTCATAAAGTATTCTGACTATTCACAAAAGTATAAGGCAATTACTGGGCTCTAATAACCCTTTCCGTGTGATGAACTTATCTGATTTGCTAACATATTAATTTAATCTGCAAACACAAGAAACAGCATTTTTGTGATGCACTTTACCTTACCTGACATGTTCTTCAGTTCATAAGCATCTATACATTTCAAAGACGCTCAATATTCATCACTATGAATAGGTAAATATAACTGTTAATGTAAAAGTAGAACCCATTAGCTAAATCTGTTATCATAATATTTTCTTACTAATCTTGTAACCATCAAGTTATCAAACAATTTAAGTTCAACTAATTATACAGTCTGTCAGGGTTTTTGACATTAATTTTAAAATATTCAGCAAGGTGAAATGAAACCGCATTAAATACAAAATTGCGCTCGTCCTTATTTACCTCTCCCCAAAGTAACCTGACAGTAACCATGACGACGCTGTTTAAAATGTGGCCGTTAGGAGGGTCGGTTGGTTACCATGGCGATGACAGCTCGGTCTGAGCTGTTTAATGTTACCTCAGCTAGTTCATTCTTTGAAAATACATCTAGAACTACAGCTACATAACACAATTATTTGATAATAACTATTAACACTTTGCAAATATCATTTGTTTACCATTTTCATCAAACAACATGACCCTCAAGTTGACACTTGTTGCCCTTGTTCTAAGTTCAGCTTTTGCTGACTCACAGGCACGAGTTAGCTAGCTAGTCAGCCCAACTTACCTTAACGTTACTTCATGACCCAACCTAGCTAGCGGAGCCAGTGAGGAACTAAGCAGCTTACTGTCACAGACAACTCAAATATATACAGCAGTATATAAGATAACATGAAGGTTTTGTATAACCAGTCATTATATTATTGGCCAGACCTGCGATATTGTACCTGCTAACAGCTGAAGCTGTGCCGGAGCCATGTACGAGCTGTGCTACACTTCAGTTCATCTGGCGCGATCTCCCAGCAATGCAACTTTACTACAGCATCAACTGGAATTACACTGCAGTGCCATCTAGTGGCTGTATGAGAACACCACAACTGATTATGGTCACTGCTGGGGGACACTAGATTTTTAAAAAGTGTCTTTTGAAAATTCCACACATTGCACCTATTTTCTGCGTGTCCTTGCCCTATAATCCACCCATTCATTTTATTCTCGCAGCTTTTGCGAATATAACAGGTTAATTATTACGTTACATTTAATTATTATTGTAACAATGATAATAACAATGACAATAAAAGCCTGATGTATTAAGTCATTTTTTCTTTTAAAACCCCTTATCAACATGTTTGGTAGACCTTGTGGAGTAATTTAAACTACACAAACAATTTAATAAGTGGGGGCATTTGAAAGTTATTAGAATACTTATCTAAGAAAAATTCCTGAAAATGATGTTATTCTTTAGATGATATCTGTCATGGTTCTGTGTTTTCCTGTCTGTGTTTCCCTTGTTGGGCCGCCAGATGGCGGCACTTCTGTTTTGTGTCCTGCTCCCCCCTGTTAATTGTATTATTGTTGTGTCGTTATTCTATCATTGTTCCCACCTGTGTCTTGTTATCCCTTCCTTTTCTGGGTTGATTGTTTTTTGAGTTCACCTGTGTCTTGTTACCCCCTGTCTATTTAAGTTCTTTGTTCTTGACTCGGGTGCTGGTTCCTTGTGTTTGTTTCCGACGTGTTTCAGACCGTATGTACCTGCCTACGGTTTTGACCTGTTTGTGTTTGTTTGCCCTTGTACTCTGCCTGCCTGTGTTCTGCCCTGCCTGTGTTTTTGAGTTCCTGTTGTTTTCTGTTTTATTAGATATTTTTTGAGTTTGTGTTTTTGCCCATCGTGGCCTTTTCTGTTCCCTGCTTGTTTGCCTGTCCTGTAAGTAAAGTCTGTTAATTTTCCCTTTTTGAGTTTGTGTTTTTTTTTTTCCCTCTGCGTTTGGGTCCCCCCTACCCGTTACGTGACAGATATCAGCTAGAGCCAGAATATTGCTCTCTGAATCAGACTATTCCACACAGCATGACTGCTTACAATGGTATAATATCAAAACTATAACTTGGGACACAGAAGAATGACTAAACTAAACGATGTAACACTGCATCTAAACAGCAGCTCACAGTTCAGATGGACACTCTCCCATCAAGATGTACACACATACCCTGCCGGCGAGTTAATGCCCGGCTTTACCAGCAGAATAAAATACCATTTTATTCACAATCCCTTCAGAAACACCGCAATCCTGCAACACACAGGTGTGTGATGGAGTAAAACTCACCTTCATCAAAAGGTCAGGGTGTGAAAGAGAGTGGGGTAAATGTATGGATTTCATTAGAGTTCATAGCAGGTAGTGAATAATGGAGATGGATGAAGACTGCAATGTGTGACAGACCTGAAACATTTTACTATACAGGTGGTCATTCTATTACCATGTCAATCAGACATTCAGCATCCAGTCATCAACTGTGACGGAATACTACAAAATCCATTGAAACCTAACATTCTGCTCAGGAACGACAAACCTGGTGACCCTCATAAGGTTTTATCCTGCTTTTATTTGCTTGCTGTGATAGAGGATTAAGGTATATATGGGCAAAGAAAGAATGCTAGTGGACAGAGGAGTAAACTGAGAGAGAAGGAGCTTTTTAACATTTCACTGAATAGAACTATAATCACAAATTCTACTTAGTTAAAATTACACAGTACACAGCAGTACTCACCCCAGTCTCTGTAGTTTACAGTTTGGACTCATCAGTCCAGCACAGAGCAGCTCCACTCCTGAATCTCCCAGGTTATTGTAGCTGAGGTCCAGATCTCTCAGGGGTGAGTTTGATGACTGGAGAGCTGAGGCCATAATATCACATGACTTCCGTGTGAGGTTGCAGCTGTTCAGTCTGCAAAGAAAGAGAAACTACTTACTTTCAGTATAATAAAAATATTCTTTAAAAAAGACTTGAGTAATAGCGGTTTTCTCAAATGCATAGAGGTCAATATTATTGGCACCCCTAAACAATATTTAAAATAAAACTAAACAGTGGCATCTGAAGAAATTTTTTATTTTATTTGATCTCCAGAACCGCCCCCAGAAACTGTATAGCTGCCTTTCACCATTCCTTATATCACCGGCGTATAAATATGTTGCACACATACAAAATCCCTTTGTAATCTATGACCATGGGGAAAACCAAAGAGTTTTCAACTCAGAACAGACAGATGGTTGTTGACACAAATCTGGTTTGTGTGCAGTCGGTTCCTCATGCTAGGCAGCCGACAGCTACCAGCCAGCTAGTTAGGCTCCCCTTGTCCTGCACACTGCTAAGGGATCAGTGGTCAGGGAGTGGGGGAGCCCCGATACTCCCAGGGAGAGCAGGGCAGCAGTGCAGTACTGTATGACAGGGGAACATCTGCACATTGTGTTTATACATTAAAATACAGGAATAAGCAGGGAACAGGCTGTACATACCCAGCAGCGGTCTATATTGTGATTAAAGCTCAGACAACAGTGTATTTACATGCATACGTAACATGTTGCAGACAAAGATCACTCCATTTCAATAATGCATGTAAAACTCCAGGAGGCACTGTTGGACAAGTGACATCCATCCATCATCCATCGATTATCTATACCCGCTTATCCGGGACAGGGTTGCGAGGAGTGCTGGAGCCTATCCCAGTGTGCATTGGGCTGGACAGGCTACCAATCTATCGCAGGGCACACTCACACTCTCATACCTATGGGCACTTTACTGTCTTCAATTAGCCTACCTGCATGTCTTTGGACTGTGGGAGGAAACCGGAGTACCCGGAGGAAACCCACGTGGACATGGGGAGAACATGCAAAAGAAAGGCCATTCGCCACACAGAAAGGCCCAGGCCGGATGTGACAGTGCTCGGTTTGCGGGAGAAATTCAGGGCAATTAGAGGACCATGCCTACTGTTTAAGCAGACACACACCTGCATGATGTTACGAATCAACCAGGAGTTAAAAGCGTGCTTCTTTCCACAGTAGGCATCTGAGACCGGGATGGTGAGAGAGAGAGCACGTACAGACCAGAGAAAACGCTGAAAAGCGCTCGTATAATTTCATTTATTTTGTCTTTGTTATTTTAGTTTATTGTTTTTGCCCAGATCCTGTGAGGGTGATGGGCAAAGGTTTTTCATTTGTGTTTGTTTGTGTTTGCGCTCTCTCTCGCTACCCCAATAAAACACTAGAGATATCCAAAATTTCTGCATCTCCCTGTGTCCAGCTCTTGTCCCTATCAGGGTAGTCACGGTGTATGATGCCGGATTTAAACCCACAGTGCCACCCTCAGACAAGTATTTTTCAGTCAATGCCCTTGTTAAAATGTTCAGCACTCTGAATATTGAACACAAGTGGTATTGCGTGCAAGAACCCCTCACTTAACCTACATATAAAATGTATTTTACATGACTTAATTTAACAATTATTAGTGAAAATTAAATTTATAAATTAAATCGACAAATTCTTTCTTAGGTCAGTTGACAGTAACCTGGTGGAATCAAGTGACAAGCCAGCATGGCTTGAGCATGTTTGCCCTGATTGGATGATGCCAAGTTGAGGTGTGGAAAGTTGGGGGGGGGGGGGGGAAGACTCATTTATGACAAGGACTGGTCCATCTAAAAGCTGACAGTGTACTTATTACATCTCATAAAAAACACATTTTCAACATACAAAAATGCCAAGTTACTCACACATACAAAACATACACTGTCTATAACTCATTCATTCCAACTGGAAAAATCTAGGCCTGCCATTAAAAGTATTGATATCAAAATGACGCCAAGTTACTGTACTACAAACAATATAGGCTATCTTGCCTCACCAAAATTAAATAAGCTGTATTTCAAAGCAATGCTACCCAATGTTTCCTCAATTGTTTCAAGTCACTTGGCCCTGTGTGTATATAAGCATGCAGTAGATGGACAGGCAAACATATGTGTGGATGGGTTTATGAGAGTCCAGATTGATAGGCGTCTATATGTCCAATTTGTATTGGTATGTATGTATTTAGCTGCTAAGCCTTTCTGTTGCGTGAATGATTGTATGTTTCTTGGTATAAATATCTGTTCATAAATGTGAATGTAACATGCTGCGAGGGAAATGTCCCCTTGGGGATAAAGAAGTTTTCTATGTATGTATGTACAATATGTATTTATAGTTAGTAGCAAATATAGAAGAACTTGTATATTTAGTAAAATGAAGTTGACAAGCAAGTATAAACATATATTTTCTGGAGGAATAGGCTTCCTGTAGTTATTCACCAGCAGTTTTATACATGAATTTAAATGTGTTGCACAAGGCAATTAGAAATATTTCACACTTTGATCTCACACAAAGTTTGAATGACATTGTAAAATGGTAAGATTAAAAAACACAGGGCCAAGTGACTTGAAACAACTGAGGAAACATTGGGTAGCACTGCTTTGAAATACAGCTTATTTAATTTCGATGAGGCAAGATAGCCTATATTGTTTGTAGTACAGTAACTTCGTGTCATTTTGATATCAATACTTTTAATGGCAGGCCTAGATTTTTCCAGTTGGAATGAACGAGTTATAGATGGTGTATGCCTTGTATGTGTGAGTAGCTTGGCATTTTTGTACATTGAAAACGTGTTTTTTATGAGACATCATTTCTTTTTGCAAAACGTTTTGTTATGAGAAAGTGAGAAATGCGAAGCGACCCTTTAAGAAACAGTTGTGGATTATGGCTATCCTTGTGTGAATTTGTACAGTCTGATGAGCGTGTACCGTTTAGCAGTTTCGCTTTGCTATATATGTAAAACAGTGGCTGTGACAAAGGGTGCGGTGGCATAAGTGTAAACGCATCAGAAACGCAGCTGAAATATGGCCGGTGTATGTACTCACGGATTTGACGGCCATTCAACGAGCCTTGATTGACAAAATTATCAGCGAGCCTGTAGAATTAGAGCTCCCTAGGTCACAACTTGTGTGCCCTTCTGTCCTGCTCCGTTTTCTGTAATTTCGTGGAGATGCACTTTTAGTGTTTGTAAGGTTTATAAGGCATTTTGATAGGCTTATCTGCCTGTACGAGTCCTTTTCTCTGTTCTCCTAAGCTAGGTCAGTGACCTCAGTAGAACCGAAAGACTTTATAGTGGAGAATAGGAGAAGACGCATGTGTCCCAGCAAGCTTTGCATATGATAAAATAACAATAGTATGAGAGAAATGAGGAGAAATTATGAAATTGAGTAGTTGAAACTGTCAAGGATTCTGTATTTTCTGTTTCTGTTTTTTTTCTCCTTTTGGGGAAAGTTTGTGTTTCAGTTTGTTCTCCCACCCCGTGTTAATTGTATTATTGGTTTTAATTATTCTATCATTGTGCCCACCTGTGTCTTATCTCCTCCTTTTCTGGTTTGATTGTTCTTTGACTTCACCTGTGTCTTGTTACCCCTGTCTATTTAAGTTCTTTGTCCCCTTGACTCAGGTGCTGGATCCTTGTGTTCGTCTCTGAATGTGTGTATTCTGCCCGCTTCGGTCCTGCTTGTGCGTTGTGTGTTTCTGGCTTTGTTTCTGTTTGTGTTTCGGCCTGCATTCCTGCTTGTGTGTATTCTGTCCTGCCCGTATTCTGTCCTGCCTGTGTTCCCCCTGCCTATGTTCAGTTTTTTTTTTTTTTTCAGTGCTTAAGAATCTTTTTGTGTTTATGGTTTTGCCCCTTGTGGCCTTTTGTTTGTTCCCTGTTTGTTATTTAGTAAAGTCTTTGTTTGAATTTCCCTTTTGGAGTCTCCCGTGTTTTTTCACTCTGCGCCTGGGTCCAACCCCCCGAATCCCTGACATAAGGAACCAGCCAGCTCTGGACCCAGCAGTTTTTTCCCCCCCTTTTTTCCTCCCTGTGTTTTTTTTTTTTTTTTTTTGTTCAGTATTCCACTGGTGTGGAGCAAGCCGGTGGTCTTGGGTAAGCCCTCCGGGACCAGCCCTGCCGTAGGACAGGCTCCCCTGTCCAGGCAGGAGGCAGGGTTAAGACTGTGGAGCATATGCCAGGGGTCGTATACAGTGGCGTAGTACGCGACCGAGTTTCGCGTTCTGGCTGCACAGAGTGGCTGCATCCAGGCTAGAAGAAATGTCAGAAGACATTTAATCCAAATTTGGTCTGGACCACACATGCTCACGATTCCATTAGCTGCTTCCAGTGACCAGAACTCCGGTGTGGTTTTGCATTAAATGGTTAAGGAAATACAAGGGTGAGACCCAACATGGGGCACAATAATCCCTGTCTACCCTTATAGCCCCTGGGGGCTATCTCTCTCTGCATGCCTCCATTCAGACACACGTTTCCACAGTACAGGAATGTGCACCAACCCTGCAGGCTGCAGTTGGATCCAGGATGGCCTCACAGCTATTATTTTTGTCATTAATGTTATAATGTTGAACATTTTTTTCATGGTATTGTAATGTTGTATACAGTCTGATATGGGTTGGTGGTTGATACAGGAACAGGTTTGGAGAAGGCAATTAAAGTATTGGAAAAGTTTTATATTAATTAGGATAAAAATGCTGCAGGACTGGAGGAAGATAGTTTTCCCACTCGGAAGGCCACATACAGATACACCCTTCAGCTAAGAGGTGAGGCACATGCAGCCCTCCAGAGAAGCCTGGCACATGCCCTAAATTGTATAGTGGACCTAAATTTTGAATTCCTCTGAAATAGAGCCTCTGCCTGCCCTAGTGGCTGTATCAATCAGACACTCTCACATAATCATTAATCACTGGTGTAAAACGCTTCAGGTTAGCTTAAGTTTCTTTGTAACAAAATTATATATATTAGATATAATTAGGAAACATAGGGATAGTGCATGATGGGAGAGAGCCACTGGGTCCACAGCAAATAAAATCAGTAATTGAGATTGGACTGATACCTGTTAGCAACAGGCACAATATTGGTGACAAAAGGAGGACTACTTTCTAACCAAACTACTCTTTGCGCAATGCCTAACACTTCCAACTGCACTAATCCAACTGACACTTTGACCACTATCAGCTCTGTTCTAGTCACTTCTGATGTCACCACTAACATCTCTGTTCAGCACTTGATAGCTGGGTGTTGAACCCTAATATCACAACGCAGCTAAAAGGCAACAACTGTGACCCAATGGCTAAAAGGTAGTAATTACTGTCCCTTGGGGGTGAGGTTGTTTGTATGTATTGTATGGGTAATTTTCTCCCAATGTGTGTGTGTATTTAACATTTCCATTTTTCCTGGTAATTAGCATATACCGCAAACTAAGGACCGTTCAGAAGAATGTATGGCACGGTGACATGTTAGAAAACGTGAATCATTCTGTAATTGTGAGGAATTGATTTTCCCACCAGAACTGTACACAGGCCAACCCGAGGAGGATGGGTTACCCCCGCTGAGCCTTGGTTCCTCTGAAGGTTTCTCCCCTTAACCCCAGGGGAGTTTTTCCTTGCCACTGTCGCCACGTGATTGCTCGCTGGGGGTACAGGCCTGAATAGGTTATGGGGAATATGGCGTTTGACACCATATTTCCAAATACAAAATGGGGGACGGATAGGTTCCCAGTTTTATTTACTAGCATTTATATATTATATGTAGTGTATTGTGTTTCCGTTTCTTCCATTACTGTGTCTGTAGTTTGCATGCCACTGTGTCTAGCACCTCTGTAGTGTGTCTCAGTATAACACCTCTAGCGTCTGCAGCAAGGATGTCACATTCCTTTGCTAAATGGCTGTGAGGGTTCCCAGGGAGGGACAGGACCATTTGTCTCCGGCCCGCCATTTAACTCAATCTTTTGACGTGTATGACCACGGACTGCATATCAAGACACCACACAGCGTGATCGGCAGAGACTTGCTTGGTGCACTACCCGAATGTTCCAAGTTTGTCTCTCCCTTGCACATTGTAATAAACATCAAATTCTCTGAGGAGACGTCGTCAGCGTGTTCTTCATCGTCCTGCATTTTACTCCACGGAGAAGGGCAAAATAATCCTAACACTTTGCATTTGCGAATGGTTTTGCAAGTTTAGCACGTAAACCTAAATTAGATATTCCATAATGCCGTACGTCGTAAGGTTATATCAAATATTGTCTCGTCCTCCACCCCACTCAAAATCGACAGATTTATTATTAGAAAAAAGCAGAACGAGAAAAGTGATTCTTCATTAGCTGACGGTGACGGAGTTAGAAACAGGCCCGAGGAGAAAGAGCAACGTGAGAAAAGAATGGAGAAATGCAGATCAGTTTGGCCGAGAAGCCCAAGACACTGATGCTGCACCAGCAAAGAAAAAGGTGCGATCAATTCAGGACGAACACTGAACATTTCAGGATACATGGACTGATGAGTGCAATACGAATCCACTCCATTCTGCCTAATTTGCCAGAAGACTAGTGCCCATTGTAAACGGTCTAACCTTGAACGCCACTTTAGTGCTTTTCACGCTAAGTAACATGTTGTACCCGCCAGGTAGCAACTTGAGGACTAATAAAATTAAACAGTTGACACAGACTCTGACTGAACAGCAAAAAATGATGGCGAGATCAGTCTCTGTTGCCAAGAAATCAACCGAATGCACTTACGAGAACGCATGGATTTTAGCTAGGCATAAAAAGGCTTTACGGATGCTAAAATTGTTAAACAATGCTTTTTGAAATGAGCTGAGATAATGCACTGTGACTTCACCAATAAGGACGCAATAATAAAGCAAGTACATGCACTGCAGCTTTCAGATTCAACATTAATGAGGAGAATCGAGTTTATTGGGAAAGATATCCAGGAACAGCTAATTGCAGATCTTGCAGCGGCACCATGTTACAGCATTGCACTCGATGAGAGCACGGATATAAGTGACATGGCGCAATTGTGTGTGTGGGTTCGCTTTATTCAAAAGGACGAATTTCGGGAGGAGCTGTTATGTCTGTTACCACTTCATGGACAGACCAGAGTGGAAGACGTTTTTCAAGCACTGATGAACTTTTTTGCAGGGAAACAAATCGACTGGTCGAAACGGAGCTCCAAGCATGAGAGGGAAGGAGAAGGGACTTATCGGACTGATGGAAAAGGAAGACAGCATTCCCAAGCTTGTCTCCTTTCACTGTATAATTCATCAGGAGGCATTGGTGTCAAAACTTAAAAACCAAGAGCTAAAGAATGTGATGCAGCTCATTGTGCGAGTCGTCAACTTTATCGAGGCCAGGGCACTTAATCATTCAGTTCACTTCTGGAGGAATACGAGGCAGAGTACAGGGATCTGGTGATGCACAACGAAGTGAGATGGCTATCGCGTGGCCAGGTGCTTGAACGATTCTGTACTCAACTTCCTCACATCCGTGATTTTCCTGCAAGCAAGGGGAGGGCTGAGCCAAAGCTTGAGGACCCTCACTGGATATTACAGCTGACACTCCTTACTGACATCACATCCCAGCTGAACTCCCTTAACCTCCAACTCCAAGGAAAAGGGAAGCACACAGGTAACATGCTAAGAGCAGTCACTGCTTTCCAGCACAAGATCACCACTCTCTTCATACCCAACAGAGAATTTCTTCACTTTCCCAATCTAAGAGCCTGCACAACTGCTAACCCTGATCTACTGCAACATTTTGACTATGATGAATTTGTAGGCATATGGGAGGAAATAAGAAATGAATTTAAAAGGAGATTTCAAGATGTTGTGGGGTATAGGGAGCTTTTCAATTTCATTGAGAACCCTTGTAATGTGCCACTAATGTCAGACCTGGACAGCGCCGGAGGGACAGGGCTGAGTTTCAGCACCTCCACTCCACACTCAGACCTGGACAGCGCCGGAGGGACAGGGCTGAGTTTCAGCACCTCCACTCCGCACTCAGACCTGGACAGCGCCGGAGGGACAGGGCTGAGTTTCAGCACCTCCACTCCGCACTCAGACCTGGACCTGAGATACAGTCAGGCCACCGGCAGCATACCAGTGCTTTTTCCACACCACTTTCCCCTTTGCCTGAGTAGCTGCTGGCCCTATATAGGCCTCATGGTCTCACTCCAGGGGTGTGCTGGCTTTCCCCTCACTGAGTGCCTAACAGAGTCTCTGAATCTTGTTTTTTTTTTTTTTTTGTGGCAGACTCGGATGTGCCCCTCCTCATGGCCTGAATTTTGGACCCACCTGCACTTCCCTACCACTTTTGCTTTCCCCAACATTTGAGTAGCCTGATCTCATCTTGTGTTTCACTTTTCCCGTCTTCATTCATTGTGATACCGCTGTCACAATAAAAGTCCTCTACAGGCATGTTGCCAGCACTGTCTGTCTCGTCTGTGCCTCGTTCCCGTAGCATACAGTATGGATGTGATAAAAATTTATGAAAGGATATGAAAGATGTGGAATTGAAGATATGTGTAAGTGGGTGGAAAATCATAACCTGTACCTGTACAACATGCCATATAAATGCTCTGCCGTTGCAAATGACACACAATGCAAATCATGCAAACTATGCAGACTACACAGAAGTATAAAACAGTCCATAGAAGGACCATCACTGTAAACCATTGCAGGAGGACATGCAACACATACAGGAATGATTTAATCATTAGGGCACACCAGTAGTACAAAGTCCCTTATTTACTGTCAGTATAATTACCATGCAGCACCCCTGTCCCTGTAGAAGGGGGCCTTCATTTTGTTAAATGTAAACTAGTGTGGATTGTGGGAGATGTTCTCTGGATAGCATTTAAGGGAAGCTCAAACAATTTACTTCATTATCCAAAGTGTTTACATAAAAAGCATTTTTGGTATGCTTCACAATTTCATTGTGTTCCTTTTCTTTATCTTACAATCTCTTCAGGTGCATGTCCTTTCCTCTCTTATAGCATAGTGTCCAGTCCATCTTACCATGTCTTGTAAATAAAATGATTGCTTCTTAATACTGTTAAAGCTTTCTATTCATGGTTATTGGCAACTCTCATATTTTGACATATGATAAAGTACTCTTTGTCTTACAGTGCATCCAAAGTACGTGGCTTACTTACACACTGACTGAAGTGTGCATCTCTGCTTGAACAAATCACTGCATTGGTGCCATAAATAAACTTCTCTTCCATCATCTTGTGTTTGAAAGCCAACTTTAGGGAATGACATCCAGTCCAGACCTCCATAGAAGCATCCAAATGCACTAAGTCAGGCTTTCACAGACAGTAGCGCGTCCAATGCTAAAGGAAGCTACTGCCCTCCTGGAAGAGCACATAGAACACTGCAGCGCTACTATAGCCAAGGGCTACAGACAATAGCCAAGGGCTACAGACTCCAGTTCAGAGTGACCCCCCCATTTCAACAGAGTCATTTACTCTCAAACACAAGAGAGTGCTTCCATGTTCAAGAGGAATAAATTCCTTCCCTCTTACAAAAAGGGGAAATATGTGTGGTTCCCAGAGATCAAACCCAACATAGTTTTTATTTTCCTTTTTTTCAGCACCCAAAGAAGGACGGTTCTCAACTTCCTATTTTGGATCTCAGTGTTAAACAAACATTTGAGGCAATATAATTTCAAAATGTTAACATACAGCACTCTTTCACATTGGAAAATGTTGTGCAATTCTTTTAATCAATCGTTCGCACCCAAAAATTGATTAATAATGATTAACTGATTAGATTTAAATCTACTCCATAGTCTATAAAAAGAATGACTTAAAATATGCTTAACTTAATACTTAAGCATTTTTGTTAAGGAGTATGAGCATGTCTATGTGCTTTGGGGTCAGTCTGGAGAGCAGTCTGCTGAAGGTGAGACCAGCAGCTGAGAAGACGTGCTCAGATGGCACTGATGTTCCAGGAATGGACCAATAACGTTTCACTAATGCTGCCAGTCGAGGGAACCATGACTCTCTAATTAAATTTTTTTAGAAACGTCTCTTTAATTTGAAATCAAATCACCAACATTAGGTTATTCATTGAAATAGTGTATTGACATTTAAATGTTTAATCTATAGAAATTCATGAATCAACATTCTTATTAAGAATTAACAGTTAATTGATTAATTTAACATCACTACTTCACATCAGTAAATCTGAAAGATGCCTTCTTCCACGTAAGCATTTATCCCCCTCACACAAAATTCCTCCGCTTCGCCCATCGCAGTGTTTGCTACAAATACACAGTTCTACTCTTCGGCCTTTCCCTGAGTCCATGGGTGTTCTGTATTTGTGTAGAGGCGGGTCTGGCTCCATTAAGACTAATGAAGCTCAGAATACTGACTTGTACAGACGATTGTCTGATTATTGCCAATTCAAAACCCAGAATTGTGCAGGACACTCAGCGAGGTCTGACGCATCTGATGTCTCTTGGTTTCAGAGCAATCTCTCCCCATCCTGGAGTGTAACGTTCTTGGGAGTGGATTTATACTCTGTATCCATGTGAGCTTGCCTATCAGCGGACTGCATTTTATCTCCCAGAGTATGTCTCTCTCAGTTCAAGCCCGGCTCGAGAGTACAGTATCACACATGCCTCAGACTACAGGGGCTGATGGTGCCAGCCTCTCAGGTTTTGCCACTGGGGCTGTTAAGAATGAGGGGCTTTATGAGGTGGATTTCATCCCTCCACCTCAGCCCTGTGTGCGATCTCCATCACCGTCTCACAGTGACACACAAGCACTCAGCAACTCTGCGTCACTGTGAAAACACAGACTTTTACACTCAGGGCACACCTCTCAGGATCGTTTTCATACGGAAAAAAAGGACAGACACATCCCTCTCTGGGGTGGGGGGTCTCAGGAGGGTTACATGGTGAATCAATTTTCTTTTAGCTATTAACTATATGGACAGCTCTCAGATATTTTCTTCCCTGTCTAAGGGGACATCATGTGCTCGTACTCTGCGATAATGACTGCGGTAGCATATGTAAATCACCAAGGTGGCATGCGCTCCCTCCAGCTCCATGGTCTAGCCCACAGACTGCTGGTCTGGAGCAGCCATCACTTTCTGTGGTTACGCGTGACCCATGTTGCTTTAGGCTTGCTCCTGTGGGGGTCTAGGCCAGGGTTGTCTGTGAAACGTATTGTGACAATTGCTGTGAAATACGCTATACAAATAAAATTTGATTGATTGATTGATGTTCCAGGAATTCTGAACACGAGCGCTGATCTGCTGTCAAGGAGAAACCCACTGTATGGGGAACGTTGTCTCCATCCCCAGATTGTGGAAATGTTACTGCAGTGATTATGCCTCTCCTTTATGTACAGCCATGCACACTCCCGCTCCGCACGGACCTCCTGTCTCAGGTGAACGGGGAAATACACCACCCCTGCCCTGAGCGAGTAGCTCTATGGGCTTGGCCCGTGAGAGGCATAACCTCAACACATTAGGGCTTCCCCCTCACGTGGCTGCAACCATCCAGAGCACGAGAGCACCCTCCACCAGGTCACTTTATGACATTAAGTGTCAGCTGTTTTAAAGATGGTGTGCCTCTCGTCAGTCAGTGCCTTACCAGAGCTCTGTTACTGACGTGCTGTGCTTTTCACAGAACCTTATGGATAAAGAGAAATCCTTTCCTACCATTAAGGTCTACCTGGCAGCTATCACTGCTTGTCATGTTGGTTTCAGAGACTATGCAGTGGGGCAGCACCCCCTCATTCACAGGTTCATGAATCACTGTTCTCTGCCTGTTGCTAAAAAGCTCATTTCCCCTTGGGATTTATCACTGAAGTGGAGGCTCTGTCTCTAAGGCCATTTGAGCCTATACATGAGATTTAAAATTGTTGTCTCTCCAGACAGCGTTGCTGCTTGCACTAGCCTCAGCTAAGTGAGCTGGTGACCTCCATGCGCTCTCAGTGCATCTCTCATGCACAAAATTCTCCCCTAAGATGCTCAGGCTTTTTCTTAAGCTCAATGCAGCCTTTATGCCTAAAAGCTTCCCTGCTTTCACATGTGAGGAGTTGGAGCTTGCCGCTTTTCACCCACCACCTTTCTCCTCTGAAGAGCTGCATATGCTGTGTCCTGTGTGTGTTCTCCACAAGTATATGGCAAAGATTAAGGCTTTTAGAAAGAGTGACCAGCTCTTAGTCACCTGGGCCCCTGCCTGCAAAGGAAAAGTATCCCTAAGCAGCGGCTGTCCCACTGGCTTGTGGAAACTATTGTTATGGCATATGATTCAAAGAGGATAATGCCCCCCTTGGGCCTGAGGGCTCATTCTGCGAGGGGCATGGCTGCATCGTGGGCCCTATTCATGGGGTCTCCTTGCAGGATTTTTATTCAGCCGCAGGCTGGGTTTCTCCAGATACTGTTGCTAGGTTCTACCGCCTGAACGTCACCAGGAGGTCGGTAGCCCACTCCGTTCTGGGGGTGAGCTCTGTGTGAGGCGCACACACCTCCCCTCATCTGCTATGGGTTTTATTACTTCAAATTGTTCATGGCCCTGGCTATAGCTTTGGGCAGTGGAATGTCTTTAGTATTTCCCTACATGGGATGTGCCAGACACCACCCTCCCCTCAGGGGAGGAGGCATCCTTTGCTGACCTGACAGCATCTCAGCTGTCAGCATAAGGCATTCTGGGAGCTGTCTATATCTCCCCATAGGTGGATCTCAAACACGAGATGATGAAAGAGAACTTTAGGTTACAGTTGTAACCCCGGTGGAGAGATCCACCAAGACTGCCCTGCTTGCCGCGCATGAGAAGTGAATATGAAGAGTAGTAGCACTGCAGTGTCCCATATGTTCTTCCAGGAGGGCAGTAGTCTCCTGTAGCATTGAATGCGCTACTGGCTGTCAGAGCCAGACTTGGTGCAACTGGATGACCGGATGTCATTCCCCATACGTGGATCTCTCTACTCTGTGTTTCGGAAAACCAGGGTAGCGACAGTAACTTAAAGTTTTGGGGTAACACCCTTACTGAGGTACTCACTGGGCATATTGTTAGTTTCACTAGCAGGATATGCAACTCCTCTAAGATAGCTGATAGGGTCAGTCAAATGTTATTTAATAGAATAATACAGAGGTCATGCCTTGTGATATTTATATATTTATATATCTCGCTATCCAAATGGGGTAAATCTTAATTAGATTAATCCCAGGGATAGTTGTTGGTTTTAGATTCCTGGGTGAGCAGGATATTTACCTCCCAGGATTTAAGATCTTAATGTCAGAGAACACTTTGATGAATGCCTGGCAGCAGCAGCTAGTCTCTCTCTCCAGGATACAGGGTCAAGCTACCCATCATTTCATATGATCACACCTCAGTCTGATAATCACACCAATAATCTGACATGCAAAATTGTATTCACACAAATATTCAGGTTAGAGGTTTTGAAAATAAATGGAGTCAGGAAATTATGCTTGCCTGTGCTGAAATTCAAACCCTTACATTGGCCATAATCAGTAATGCTATTTAGTTAATGTCACACAGTACACAGCACTACTCACCCCAGTCTCTGCAGTTTACAGTTTGGACTCATCAGTCCAGCACAGAGCAGCTCCACTCCTGAATCTCCCAGGTTACTGTAGCTGAGGTCCAGATCTGTCAGGGGTGAGTTTGATGACTGGAGAGCTGAGGCCACAATATCACAGGACTTCACTGTGAGGTCACAGCTGTTCAGTCTGCAAAGAATGGTTTATATATTATAATTATATTAGATATACATAAAAATATATGTTAAATGATACAAATGATAGTGTTTAGCGATGAAGAGTGAACCTGAGGATTTTAAGGTTGATGGTGTTCTGAGGAAGATGTCTGTGCTACACTCTCCAACTGCAGCACTTTGGAGCTGAGAATTAGACGTCCTGCTGGACTGAACTCTGACAGTTCTACAGAGGTAATTCTGACCCAAATGACTCCTTTTCTTATTCTGTAAGTTCTCTGAATTGGGGCAAAGAGCCCATCTACCTTTTCTATGATCTTTTCTCTGGGCTTAACCCTCCAATCCCATTCCAGAAGTGCAGCAGCCATCTTTCAAAGTGGACAGTGAGTTAACTTGCAAAGCTGTTGAATGCTTGGCACAGCTACCACCAAAAGGAAAGATGCAAAATGATAACGCACATCTTCCAAAGAGGACAGTGAATTGGTTTCTTTAGTTATGGTTTTCTGTGACAAACTACCCACAGCACTGCAATCCAAAATACAGTTAATTGTAGATTCACTTTAGAAGCAGAAAGACAAGGAAGTGATCTGTTCACATATAACCAGCTGTGTGTCCATTCTTCTGGTGTTACATATGACCAGGTAGAGAAACAAGGTATTCCAAAGGTCTGTATGAACTCCTGTTAATGATACCTTTGAGATTATTTTGTTGAGATAGTGATACATTTGATGGCGCTGCCCAAGGAGACACCATTCAGCCTGTTCTGGGCTCTAGGAAACTTCAGAATCCCTGTGCAGTTCATGCTTTGGCCTGAGATGAGCCACAGAATTAACTCAAGAACAGGCACTGGGGTTAGAGGTCACTTTAACAGCTCCCTGAGAAGACCTCACTCTGGCACCCATTATATCCTACAATTCCTTGACATTCCTATATTCAATCTACAGGCACTATGTTGGAGATTCTGGGTCAGCCTATACCAGAATAAAGAGTGGTACTACTGGCCTTGTAACATTGTGCATTTACTGCCTGACTGTCTCTCAACACAGAAACACAAACATTTAATTCATAACCAAACATAACTCTCTCAAACCAAACTCTGCATTATTTTAATCATAACGTAGGAAGGAAGTGGTATCCTATCAAACGACTGAAAACTAAAATATAAAAAGGGGCATAGAGAAGTCTCTCTTTTATTCTTTTCTAATTATTAAATAATTAATTAATTATGCATAGACCAGGAAGAGAAGGGGGACCCCTTCTTTCAAACACATGGCTGGGATTTAAACAAAATTTGTTCTTACTATTAAAACCAACAATTAAAAGCAAGGATTGTATTTTATTCACATACAGTTTGGCATGTTCAGCCATAACTAGAACTAATTCCCCAAATTGAGGTTGTTTTAATGTGGGAGAGACAAGCTATGGTTTTGTTTTGTCTTTCATTCATTTCTTTCATGATTATCTTTTACTTCATTTCCAGGACTGTCTAATTTTGTTTTTGATCATGTAGTTGAGCCTGTGTTATTAAATTAGATGTTTAATGGGGCCCTATTTTCTCAGTCAAAGCACAACTGTCAAACACTAGCTGCAATGCAAGGCGCTGGTGAATTTGGATATTTCATTAATTTCTTGACTCCAGGCACTAGCACAACTGTGGTACAGTTGTAAAAGAGGCTGGTTCGATCAGAATAAATGGTTCTGTGGGTGTGGTTGGGTTTGGTTTCATTATTGCCATCAGATCACCCCATTTCTGTCCCTTAGGGAAACACAGCAAAATGCTAATTTCACCATGGCTGAAGAGCAAGCGTGTTGTGATCATCTCTACTGAATAAAGGAGAGTTTTCTCTAGCATAACTAGAAGTCTGTACAACTTTAAATTGCTAGACCTTGCAGCAGGGCCCCTCTGTCTCCAGGCACCAGACCTCCCGAGGACAAGAAGTAGTTAGAAATAATAATGTATGTACGTGTGTTTTTGTGTGTCTGTGTGTTTTCTTTCTCTGTCTTTTACATTTGTAGAAGTTCAAACTGGTGAGCTTGGCTTTCAGGGTTCATACACTTTTTCACCAATGATTTTCAATGACTTTTCCATGACTTCTCCACAACCTTTAACTGAATTTCCATGACCAAAACAAATGACTTTATCTCAGCGGGACGATTTAAAATTATTTATTGTAACACTAAGTAAAATTAGGTCTGCATCTGAAAACATATGGTGCCTCTCTAAAACAAATAAACACCAGGCAGACACACTTAGATACATTCTCTCATATTTTAATTCGAATAGTTTAACATTTTTGTCAATGTCTCAAACAGGGCTCGAAATTGCGACCATTTTGGTCGCATATGCTCCCGAAATTTAATCTGTTCGACCTCAAAATATAATTGGGAGCATTTGTGCGAGTGCAAATAATTGTTCTGGTGCAACCTTTTTTTTTTCTTTTTCCAGTCGAACATCTCTTTCTCTGTAGGCCTACTTAATAGACTTAATCGTCTGTGTTGGTTATGAAATCCGGCCGTTTTAATCCATCAGATTTTGTTTATTTTAATTTTTAATTTTTAATTACGATCGTATTATTATATGAAGAATTTTGTTACATTGCAGATTTATGATCTGTAGTCAGAGGAATTTCCAGTGCAATGAACATATTTACCAAATGGGTAATTCTTTCGAAAACTTAATGTAAAAGTTTTATGAAAATTGTTTCTTGCTGTTGGAGTGCGCGTTCAGTTAATACACGTGAAGGAACACAACGGGAACCTCGTAAAATGTGGTTCATTCTGTAGGTTTTCTGCGTAAATATCATTTGCTTGAAAATACTAGTTTTGTGAATTTAAATCAAAGAAAATGTGAACTATAACCAAAATCCCAAATTAAAAAGGATGCATCTTTCTCACCCTGTACAAGGAGTCCCAGCATCACCAGCAGTAGAATGTTTGACATCATCATAATGCTGACTGTGTCAGTGTCTGTGAAAGGACTGGACAGTCACTGATCAGCACTGGGGGTCTTAAAGTGTGTGGAGCAGTGAGGCAGGGCAGGTATGCAAAGCCTCTTCCTCTATACTAATCCTGTCACACACAGTTAGAGGAGCTCTGATGTGTGAACAGCAGTGGGTCTATAGAGGGCTGGGACACGCGCTGTTTTTACCCTGTTGAATGTTTAAATGTCAATATTACTATTATTGGCTTTGTAATTTCTGATTTTATAAGCATAACTGGTGAAGACAGACAGGCTGAATATGGCTTATCATTGAGTAAAATATGAATTGAATAAATTCACTTTGCATGTTATGATTGACTCTACAAAACTCCCATAAAGAAACAACAAAGACATCAGTCAGGCACTGGGATTAATTCAGTTGAAGTATATACATCTGGAATCAATGAAAAGTGAAATTCTGAATTATTTTGAATGCTACCTGATTTCACTCATTCTCAGATTTTAAATTGCATGATAAATAATGCTACCAGCAATGCGCATTCCATGTTCATCCTTCATCTTTGAGCTAAATCATTACATTTATCTTAAAAAATTACTGCAGTAACTCAGTGGGTTATAAAGGGAGTGATGCAGTTATCACAGTCTGTATGGTGTGTGAAAGGCCCCTTATGCATCCTGTAGTCACACAGGCAGATCACTCTCATCTCCCGCTCAACAAGGAGAGGTACTCCATCATGACTGCTTTACTGGTATTCATGATTTTAATCCTGTGTGAATCAGATATATCTGTTGGCTTTACATACCCACTGTTTAAAAATGTTATGCACACAATGCTACTTTTTCTCACTGAAATCAAACGTGTTCTGGTAATACTAATCCAGTACTGAGTCCATGCCTGAAATATGATGGATGCTTGTGCAACTGCTCGATATATGTCAACTTAAAAAAATCTCTAATCTTATATCAGAGAATTTGTTATGGAATTATGTGCATGCTGTTTTGTCTGAAGTAAAATTCTCAAACGGTGATGAATAATAATAATATTTGATACATTAAAGCTTGGATAACGCCGTAGGAAAAATGCTTCGTATTCACTTGTTTGTGCGATTCTATTACACCATGACAATTTTTCACAGATTATTACTGAAATGATAATTATGTAAATGAAAGAAATGATACCTCAGATAACAGTAAAATCTGATACTATGATTCAGCCGAGCACAGCTGCGATGAAACCAGGATTTCACCAGAATAGACGCACCATTAATAATAAATTATCATGTATGTATTGAATACATAGTCATAATAACTTTTCAGGAAGCAATTCATTTTAAACCCCAATCATTCTACCTCTAGGAGAATGTTTGCATCCTCTGCATTAGTCTGAACTCCAGAGCAATATGGAGATGATTGCTGCTTGTGAGCTGATGTACTGTGTGATGCCTGTGATGTTGTGGTACAGAAGTGTGTGTGTGGTTCAGCTGCTGCACTGCTATGGGTACAGTGTGTGTGACACAGAGCAGCTCCTCCTCAGCACAGAGAGGTGTGTATTCAGAGCTATGGCTCATTGCCGCCCCCTACAGCCCAGCTGGCAGTACTGCTGTCCCAGATCAGTGCCTCCCCCCTCAGCACCTGCAGTAGGTCCCAGCTGCAGCAGTGCAGTCTCTGTGCAGTCTGACTGAGGGAGGTTTTTGTACGGCTCTCTAACACTGTGTGAACACCACGCTATCACTGTGATAACTCTGACAGTAATAATCTCCTGCATCTTCAGTCTGGACTCCAGTGATTTTCAGTGTGTACTGAGTCCCAGATATACTCCCACTAAAACGATCAGGAGTCCCAGTCTGGCGATTTGTGTCATCATAAATCAGAAGTTTAGGAGCCTGACCAGGTTTCTGCAGGTACCAGTGGAGGTAGGTGCTCAAAACCTCATTGGCTGTACAGCTGATAGAGACAGTGTCTCCCTGCTCAAAAGGCCGAGGTGCTGGATCCTGAGTCAGGACTATATCTGCCAGTGATCCTGAAATAGAAAAAAATGAAAATGGATGTCAATTCACATTAGTCTATGCAGATAAATCTTCGTAAGTAACATACAATATTCTCGCAACTTTGACAACACTGGTAACTCTTGTTAAAAAAAATAATTTATTTTAAAAGTAATCAAAGAAAATGTGAACTACCACCAAAATTCCAAGTTAAATTTGATCCATCTTTCTTACCCTGTGCAAGGAGTCCAAGCATCACCAGCAGTAGATAGACTGACATCATCATAATGCTGCCTGTGTCAGTGTCTGTGAAAGGACTGGACAGTCACTGATCAGTGCTGGGGGTCTTAAAGTGTGTGGAGCAGTGAGGCAGGACAGGTATGCAAAGCCCCTTCCTCTATACAAATCCTGTGAAACACAGTTAGAGGAGCTCTGATGTGTGAACTGCAGAGCTCCTGCAGTCTAGAGGGCTGGGACACATGCTTTTTTTACCCAGTTAAACACTCAAATATCAATATTACCATTTTTGGCATTGTACCATATTATTTTAGAATTTTTACTGATGAGGACAGGGTTGTTGAATATGACTTATCATTGAGTAAAATGTGTGTTGAATAAATTCACATTGCATGTTCTTTATTGGAGATCAGAAAGGATTTCAGTCAGGCACTGGGAATTATTCCATTACAGTCCAGCCATTCAGAATTAATGAGAAGTGAAATACAAGATTAAAATAAAAATGTTCCCTGATATCACACAGAAGATCATCTTTCTCTGAATTTAATGCAGGTGCATTTTCACAACTAGCAATGAAAATGCTTGTGTTTAAATATTGGGAAGAGAGAGCTATCCATGGAAAAAAACTTATTCCATGTCTTAAATAAAATTTCTTCCTAATTTTTGTGCTAATCTGTAATTCCTCCATCTTGGAGAGCTCAGAAAATCCTGCTCTTCCCTGCGTGCAGCCAGCAGCCGCTAATTCTCATTTAGCTCTCAGCCAGCTGAGCAGCGCAGCCACTGAATCTGGGAGCTCACACTGCGCAGCTGGCACAGTCAGCACCAACACCATCAGCATTCAACCAGATGATAATTTCCACTGTCATATCAGTGTTATTACTTCTGGGGGTAACTGATCTAGGAAAAACTCTAAATGAAGCTAAATTGGCCATTGGCTGAAGATGTTTTCTTTGTAAGATGTTTTCGAAATGAGATCTGAGTAAGACTAAGAAAAATACAAATTTAAAAGCTTGAATAATTTCCATTGTAGCTGGCCTTGGTCCTGAATTCCTCTGGGGTTTGGCAATAGCAAGAATCTATGACGCCGTTCAAAGAGGAGGTGGACAGCGCTCCTCTGCTCATCTCGCGCTACTACACCTGTCACCGTCACATCATTTTTCATTTCCTACGAATCGAAGAGCATTTGTCACGGAATGTGTTTTGAAACATATTTCATATTGATGACTCGGACAACGTAACGACTTGCGTCGATCAGCTTTCCGATCATCATCATAATTGTCGTTCCACGATTCTCCAGCAGGGGACTGCCTAGCGCTACACATGTCTGACGGTTCAACAGTGTGCACAACAGGCAGGTTTTTGTGCAGCCAGTTAATCAGACTGAATCACTGTGGAGGACTTTCGGTGGCGGGACCAAAGTGGAAGTCGGCAGTAAGTGGCTATACAAACAAGGCTTTTCAACATTTTCCGCAGAAATATTAGAAGATTCGATCTGTTTCGATACTTTCATTTTACATTAAGTTTCTGCGGGTTGTTTGCATTTTACGTTCCACATTGTATTTTCTGCCGGCTGAATCAGTCGTTGAACTAGAAATGAAATAAAAGATATGCATGTGAAAAGTTCAAAAGAGCACGATACATTTGCGTCGGATACATACAAATAGAAGTACACGGAACAAATTTTTTACAAGCGAATCGTTGATACATTTGAAAAACTGCGTGAAGTCGTAAAAACCAACGGACGGCTGTGTCTCTTGAGTGAGAGGTTTTTGTACGGCGGGTGAATGAGTCTGTATCACTGTGGTTCACTTTCGGTGGCGGCACAAAACTGTCAGTTGGACGTAAGTAATTCTCTTCAACATCCCTCACTGTCGATGTTTTTGCCTTCTTTTTTTAATATACTGTAATTTTCCGACGTTCGATGTCGTGAATCAAAATTGTAATTCTGGAGATGCGTGAATTAAAAACAGAAATGTTATAGTTAGATTGTCAAATAATTTAACAAACTTTTTTATTCTAGCCCATTTTACTTCAGACAGTCTGTCTTTATCGTATTGATGTTTAGATGGCCCTAATGCAATAACTTTGCTATTTTGCGCTTGAGGTGAACTAAATTAAATTGCATTGGCTCCCTTGCCGTCGGCGGGATCACGGTGGCTCTGTAGGATAATGTAATTTATGGCTCAATCTGCAATACGACGATCTCTTTCTCAGAAATGTGGAATAAAATAGTGTTGTCCACCTAACACTAAATATAAACAAAGTTAAATGATTTAATCTGAGTTAATTATTTTTCACACTTTAAAATGAAGTTGGATCATAGCCTACGTACACTTTGTCGTTTGTGTTGGTTATGAAATCCGATCGTTTTATTCATTCAGATTTTGTTTATTTTAATTTTTATTTACGATCGCATCATTATATGAAAAATTTTGTTACATTACAGACATATGTTCTGTAGTCCGCTGTCGTAGCATTTTCTAGTCTACAGTATATTGGTTTGATTTAAAAAAAAAAAAAAACATTTTTAATTTTTAAAAAGCGAGGAATTTACAATGCAATGAACATATTTACCAAATGTGCAATTCTTTTGAAAACTTAATGTAAAAGTTTCATGAAAATTGTTTCTTGCTGTTGGAGTGCGCGTTCAGTTCATACACGTGAAGGAACACAACGGGAACCTCGTAACATGTGGTTCATTTTGTAGGTTTTCTGCGTAAATATCATTATGTATCCATTCTTTTGCAAGAAGTTCTGCGTATTTTTTTGTGTCTATCGTACTAAAATGATCGACAGTTCAAGTGCAAAATTTGGGTAAAGAAGTAAATGCCTAGAAGCAGTTTGGTTTGGGAAGAATTTTATCATTGTTAAGTACTACCGTCACACGATAGATAAAAGGAATGCATGCAAACAGAACCTTTAATAATGTCAATTGCTTTATATTGTAGACCTCCAAATAATTACGTGTAACTTCTGTAGACATTCACGTCTCATCGCAAGGACAGAATGATTGACACATGGGAGGGGGCGTGTCCCCCGTCGACCTCACTGTCTTGCCCCGTGTCTCCCAGGTGACACAGCCCCCGCCCTCACAGCCCCGCCCCCTCCCGGGGGGGCGGGAGTCAGCAGGGAAAGGCCCCCACTGGTGTGCCGGGCCCAAAACCCGGGGTTCCCTCGGACGGGCCCTGCGCGGAAGGTGGACGGCCCGGGCGTCCAGCTCGGGCGTGGCCGGGGGGCGCGGGGTCCGGGGCAGGCGGCCTGTACAGCTGGAGCAGCTCCCGACCCTCAGCGGGCGACTGGAAGGGCGGAGGCCCCCCACCTGCGAGGCCCCCGCAGGGTCCCAGTCCACCCCCTCCAGCCCTTTTGAGGAGGGACCAGTGTTCTGAGTAGGCCGGGGGGGGTGGGGAGCTACCCCTTGATCTCACTGTTTTTACCTGTTCTGCTCTCAGCCCCTCTGCCCCTTACTGCGCACACTGGCTCAGTCTGGGGAATCCCTCCTCCAGCCTGAGCTTTACTGCTAATATCTCACATGTGCTCTGTTTTTGGGGTGCTCAACAAACTTGCACACACACGCCTCCTTACTTGTGTTTGGTGATTTTGGGATAGCTTTAGATCAAACTCAACTATTACATAATAAAGATTCTTTGAACTGATATTGGTTTTTGCCCGGTTTGGGATTATAAAAGAAAAGACTTTGGGCTCCTGGTGATCCTCTTGTTTTTTTTCAAAGTCTGCAATGATTCCACCAAGTCAGCCCATTCTTGGATGAAATCAAATTTTTCCCACACCCTAACATATTTTCAAACCCCAATAATTCAAAGAATCAAAAGAAAAATATGTATGAAAATTTTTTATAGTCAATAGTTTAATTGTAAAATAGATAATTATTCCTGAATCTTTCAGTGTATTTTATTGAGTTTTTTTTCATGGACAATATGATTATAATAATTACAAAAATAATAACCAAATAAAATGATAAAAGACCATATCAAAAAAACCCCTAAATAAGCAAAGACTATGGGTCCCTACATTCTAAAAATCCTTCATTTGATATTAAAACACAGAAGTGATTTCTATTTTATTGGGATGTTTCTTATTGAATAAAGCAGGTGTTTTAGTGGCCCATAGGCTGAGAGGCGTGTGTGAAGTGAGCGATGCGGAATCGTCAGGGAGGGGCGGCCCAGCTCTGGAGCCCTGCTGAGAGGGCAGTGATTTTGGGAGCCGCCCCGAGGCAGTCCGTGCGGCAGGAAGTGCCTCGACTCACCTGGGGCCCCCGGGACGGCCCAAACCCCCCTGGGCACAGCGGGGCCCTGTTCCCAGTTTGGGTCAGTCCCACTGAGGGACCAGCAGAACCAGCCTGCCCCCCCTGCGCATTCAAACATGAGTTTCCCCCCCTCCCCTGCGATCCTCTCAGTTTCACTCCCCCACCCACAGTCGCATTTCTCAGCCCAAAATCCCCCCCAGGGGGAAACAGATGTTTGAACATGAGGAGGTGGAGGACTTTCTATACAAAAATGAGAAAGGGAGGGGCTGTACCTCACACCTGCGTCAGCATGAATTCAGATTAGAGATTTCCCGATGTTGGAGGAACTTAAAGCCATATTCAATCCGTACAGAAAACAAAACAAGACATTATGGGATAATTTAAACACAAAGATGAACTAACACAAATGTGTTCTTTTTTTTATTAAAAATTTTTTAGCACAAAATTATTTCTTATTTAAAAAATTTAAAGTAGAAAATTTTATTTTAAAAAAATTGTTTATATTTGCATCTGCAGTTGCATGCTAAAATTTGAGATATAGTATTCAGGCATTATAATAAAATCAATAGCTTCAATGAGTTTTTGATTCAGGATCTTAATTTGTCAATAGGAACTTCCTTGAAGTGAACATTTTGTCGATTTGCTCCCTTTCATATATGCAGGCATACCGCATTATTTCTTGTAAAAGTTGATGAGAAGGTGGGGTTGGGCCATTCTTTTTAAATTCTGATTCATCGGTGTCCCACAGAAGGTTATTCACTGGTGGTGCAAGCAGAGAAGTATATTAGATAGGAGAAGCAGTAACTGTGTGGCACATCTGCACAAAAATATGTCCAAGAAAAATATTTTCTAAATATTTATGCCTACATGTAAGCACATACTGTATATGGAAAATGTAATGGAGGTAAGAATGATGGAAGAGCAAGCTTAAACCAGAATTAATACTGAAAGAGAAGTGAACAGAACTGTAAAAATCTGATACTATGATTCAGTCCAGCACAGCTGAGCTTAATCCTGGATCTCATTTGATCAGATACACCTTAAAAATAATTATTTGCCGTATTTAATACAAAAATCAAATACATTTCTGGAAAAAAAATTCATTTGAAATCCAAAAACCTTCCACCTATGGGAGAATGTAAACATCCTTCCCGTATTAGTCTGAACTCCAGAGCAATAGAGATGAGGGGTGCTTGTGAGCTGTGTGCTGTTTTGGGTTCCCGGTGATGTTGTGGTAAGAAGTGTGTGTGGTTCAGCAGAACTCTGCAGGGTTCAGTGTGTGTGACACGAGCAGCCCTCTTCAACACAGAGAGGTGTGTATTGAGGGCTGGGTCGTTGTTGCCCCCACAGCCCAGTGTTTGCTGTTCCAGATCAGTGACCCCCCCCTCAGCACCTGCGTGGGGCCCAGTGCACAGTGCAGTCTCTGTGCAGTCTGAAATGAGGGAGGTTTTTGCACTCTCTAACACTGTGTCATTGGTGCAAAGGGGTTGACAGAATAATCTCCTGCATCTTAGCCTGGACTCAGTGATTTTCAGTGTGAACCCGAGTTCTCAGATCCCCCCACTGAAACGACAGGAATCCCATTGAGGGTTTTGAAATAAATCCAAAGTTTAGGAGCCGACCAGGTTTTGGGTACCAGTGGAGTAAGTACTTGCTGGGGAGTGGTAAACACTCGACTGGCTGTCAGTGATTGGGGACAGGGTCTCCTGCTGAACAGACCGAGCGCTGGGAGACTGAGTCAGAACTAATCTGCCATTGATTCTGAAATACAAAAAAATGGAAATGGATGTAATGCACATTAATATTGTCAAACACAATGCGATATTTGGCAATAATTAAACTATAATGGCACTGTTATGACAACAGCTGTGTTTTGAAAAGTAAGCAATGAAAATATAAAACATAATCAACATCCCAAGTTAAAATGGATCAATCTATATTACCCTGACGAAGAGTCCCAGCATCACCAGCAGTAGAAAGTATGACATCATCATAATGCTGCCTGTGTCAATGTCTGTGAAAGGACTGGACAGTCACTGATCAGTGCTGAGGGTCTTAAAGTGTGGGAGCAGTGAGGCAGGACAGGTATGCAAACCCCTTTCCTCTATACAAATCCTGTCACACACAGTTAGAGGATCTCTGATGTGTGAACAGCAGTGGGTTTGTAGAGGGCTCTGACAGTTGCTGTTTTTTCCTGTTAAACACTCAAATGTCAATAATACTATTTTTGGCATTGTACTGTATGATTTTAGAAGTTTAACTGATGAAGACAGGCTGGCTGAATATGGCTTATAATTGAGTAAAATATGAGTTGAATAAATTCACGTTGCATGTTATGATTGCGGTTTCTTTATGGGATTTTGGAAAGTCAAGACATCAGTCAGGTGCAGGGAATTATTCAGTTGCAATCCATCCATTTGGAATTAATGAAAAGTGAAATACAATATTCTTATGAATGTTCACTGATCTCACACATTCTCAGTTTGTAAATTGCATGATAAATAATGCAACCATCAATGCACATTTCAAGTTCATCCTTTGTCTTTGAGCTAAATCATTACATTTATTTTACTAAATTACAGCTGTAACTCAATGGTTTGCAAAGGGAGTGATGCAGTAATCACTGTCTGTATTTTGTGTGTCGGACCCCTTATGTGTCCTGTAGTCACACAGGCAGATCATGCTCATCTCCCGCTGAACAAGGAGAGGTACTCCAGAGTGACTGCTTTACTGGTATTCATGATTTTAATCCTGTGTGAATCAGACATGTTTGCTGGTTTTACTTATCTGCTGTTTAAAACTTTTTTTGCACACAATGATACATTTTCTCACTGAACTCAAACATGTTCTGGTAATTCTAATCCAGCACTGAATCCATGCCTTAATTATAAGAGATGCATGTGCAAATGCTTAATGTAGCTCACATTTAAAAATCCCTTATCTCATGTCATGTGACTTTGTCATGGAATTTGATTCAGGTTGTTTTGTAGGAAGTAAAGAAGCTTAAAAGGTGATAAATAATAATTATATTTGCGACTTTAATGCTTGGTAAACACCGAAGGAAATATGATTTGTAATCACTCGCTTCAGTGACACAATTGCACCATGACCATTTTCACTGATTATCACAAAAATGATGATCAGGAAATCAAAAAATGATATCTCAGAAAACAATAAAATCTGATACTGTGATTCAGTCCAGCACAGCTGTGATGAATCCAAGATTCCACCAGAACAGATGGACCTTTAATAATACATTATCATGTATGTATTGAATACATAGTCATAATATCTTTTCTGGAAGCAATTCATTTGAAACCCAGCTCATTCCACCTGTGGGAGAATGTACACATCCTCTGCAATAGTCTGAACTCAAGAGCAATATGGGCCCCCTACAGCTCAGCTGGCAGTACTGCTGTCCCAGATCAGTGCCTCCCCCCTCAGCACCTGCAGTAGGACCCAGCTGCAGCAGTGCAGTCTCTGTGCAGTCTGACTGAGGGAGGTTTTTGTACGGCTCTCTATCACGGTGTGAGCGGCGAATAGCCGTGCTGACAGTAATAATCTCCTGCATCTTCAGCCTGGATTCCAGTGATTTTCAGTGTGAACTGAGTCCCAGATCCACTCCCATTGAAACGATCAGGAATCCCAGTCTGGCGAGTTGTGGAATCATAAATCAGAAGTTTAGGTGCCTGACCAGGTTTCTGCAGGTACCACTGGAGCCAGCCGCTCACATCCTCACTGAGTGTACAGCTGATAGAGACAGTGTCTCCCTGCTGAAAAGACCGAGCTGCTGGAGACTGAGTCAGAAATCCAGCTGCCTTTGATCCTGAAAATTAAAACATGGAAATGGATGTCAATGCACATTAATATTATCAAAGACAATGCTATATTTAGGTAATAATCAGACTGTAATGGCACTGTATTGAAACCAGCTGTGTTTAGAAAAGTAAGCAATGAAAAAATAAAACATGAGCAAAATTCCAAATAAAAACGGATCTTTCTTACCCTGTACAAGGAGTCCCAGCATTACCAGCAGTAGAAAGTTTGACATCATCATAATGCTGCCTGTGTCAGTGTCTGTGAAAGGACTGGACAGTCACTGATCAGCACTGGGGGTCTTAAAGTGTGTGGAGCAGTGAGGCAGGACAGGTATGCAAAGCCCCTTCCTCTATACAAATCCTGTCACACACAGTTAGAGGAGCTCTGATGTGTGAACAGCAGTGGCTCTATAGAGGGTTGGGACACGTGCTCTATTCACTGCTGTTTTTACCCAGACAACATATTCATTGTGTGTATTAAGTAAATTATTTCTGAAATTAGATTGCACTTTTATAGATCCATAAATGGCCAGGAGTGTCAGCATATTGACAAACATTTCAGAAAATGTATATTTAATACCTTTCTGTTTGTTCTGATAGGTATTTTGGTGTGAGAAATAAGAAATTCTGTGATATCATGTATTGCACAAGAAATCATTCAAATGTTGTATATTCTTGTGAAAAGAACGTGAACTAAAACATTGTTTAAGTGAGCTTTTCCTTTTGTCACTATGAACATTGTTTCATCTCTAATTTCTTTTTTACAATCTGATATCATATTCATTATGTCACCATACATATTAATTTATTCAATGCCTCGCATCACTTTTGTGAAAGCACAGGGAAAATACATCTCCCACAATGCACATTTTCCCAGCAACCACTTCTTTTCCCTCCTTGCAGATCACTCAGTTACATGTATGGGGGGGGGGCTGTCCATCCTGTTCAGCATATATAGACAGACTACTCCATTGTGGGGCTGCTTCAAACTGCACCGGTTTGGTCTCCATGTTATACCAGCCTGGGGGTTTTTTAAACAAAGCAGGGTCACTGAATTAACTGGATATCGGTCCTGAGTAAACCCTGGAGCAGCTCTTTTTACTTCAGTCCATGTGCCATATTTTGGACGGTTCCGGGTTCTACTCAGCGCACTTACGCGGCAAACTCAGTAATCCTGCTTTATGAAACAGGGCCCTGTAGTTTCCTCTCCCTCATTATACTGTAGTGCTTTCATATCAGGAGCAAAACAGCACTCTCTGTTTCCTCCTTGTGGTCACACATTGTAATGGCAGCTTGTGTCATGCATTGAAGCACATCCCATTGTGGTGTCCTCTTCATCCACAAAATTCTCATTACTTGAAAATTTGGAAGGGAGCACAAGGTCTATCCTGCATTATTTATTCAAATTTGGAAAAAATTAAACTTAAATTATTCTTCATTAAGCATGAAAATTCCTTCTATTGTAAATCATTGCGAAACTTAAGAACAATGCTTTTGCTCGCACCTACATCCATGCAAATGAATGAGCGAGATTTCTATGATGTTATCGTTTTTTCCACAACCAAGGGTGAAAGTGGAAGTCAGTGCAGAAGATGGAGCTGAGTTTGGAGTTTGGGAAAGAGCAGGAGGAACACTGCTGGGGGGTGTGAGAGTCCTCTCTCCTCTGAATGCCCTGTAGCCGGTAGCTATTGGAATTTGGTATTAATTTCCAAAGATCCTGTGCAACTACAGGAAAGGAATTATCCTAGAATGTTTCTGGCTCATCATCAAAATTAGGTAACATTGACCAATGTGCAAAAATCTGTTTAGATCCTTAATTATAATTTATCCTGGAAAAACCTCAAATATGCAAAAAAACAAAAAAAAAAAAAACCCAAACATTACATTCAAGATATTCACTTGTGTGTGTTGAGTCCCACCTCTGGTCCAGTAAATGTAATTGAAAGTAATTCACCATTTCAGTCTTTAGTTAAATCGGTGATCTTTTCCTTGTGTTCACAAAATGCTGATTGGGTCCCCCTTCCTATTTCTTGTTTCGGAAGAGATTAAACAATTTGAATTGACCAATTCCTTTTGTCTCAAGGTATTCTTTCAATGAAAGGTTTATGAATATAATTCAAATGGATCTTAAGTGAAATGTTTTTTTATTTGCTCACATTAACATTTTAGAGAAATTTTATTAAATACATTATAAGGAGAGTTTTTAATGCATAAAAAGCCAAATTTGAGCAGAGCCCGTCTAGGTCACAGACAGTGCCCCCCCCTCAGCACCTCAGTAGGTCCCACCAAACAGTGCATCTCTGTGCAGTCGACTGAGGGAGGTTTTGTACGACTCTCTATCCACTGTGTTACGGAGGCTCCAGCCCTGCTGACATAATAATCTCCTGCATCCTCAGCCTAAATCCAGTGATTTTCAGTGTGAACTGATCCCAGCCCCCCCCCACTGAAAACGATCAGGAATCCCAGTCTGCGGGTTGTGGGCCGGAATCAGAAGTTTAGGAGCCTGACCAGGTTTCCCGGACCAGTGGGGCCAGCTTCTCAAAATCCTCAGGCTGTACAGCTGATAGAGACGTGTCTCCAGGCTGAACAGACCGAGCTGCTGGATCCTGAGTCAGAAAATATATCTCCATTGATTCTGAAAATACAAAAAATGGGGAAAGGGGTGTCAATGCACTTGATCTATGCAATAAATATTTGTAAGCAACATGAATATTCTCAATTTGACAACACGGTAACCCTTGTAAAAAAAAAATTATTGAAGAAACTGTTTAACTATAACCAAATTTCCAAAGTTAAAATGTTCAATCTTTTTACCCTGTCAAGGAGTCCCGCATCACCGCAGTAGAAAGTGGACTATCATAACGCAGCCTGTGTCGTGTCTGTGAAAGGACGGGCAGTCACTGATCATACTGGGGGTCTTAAAGTGTGTAGCAGTGAGGGGAGGACAGGTAGGGAAAGCCCTTCCCTATACCAACCTTCACACCACATTAGAGGAACATCTGATGTTGTGAACGGTAGTGGGTCCTAAAGGGTTTTTGGGGACATGTGCTGTTTTTACCCTGTTAAACACTCCCAAAATCATATTACTATTTTTGGCATTGTACCGTATGGTTATTTAATTTAACTGATGAAGACAGGGTTTTTGAATATGACTTATTATTGATTTAAAAAGTGTGTTGAACAAATTTCACATTGCCTGTTCTTCATTGAGATCAAAAGGACATCAGTCAGGCACGGAATTTATTCTATTGCACGCGCCCATTGGAATTTATGAAATTGTGAAATAAAAATTAATATGAATGTTCCCTGATTTCACCGAAATACCTCTTTCTCTGAATTTATTGCAGAGCATTTTCAAAAAACGGTGTTAAATCAGCTTTCCGAACACATTTAATTGTCGTTCCACGATTCCCAGCACCCCCGGGACCTCCAGAGCAAACACATGTCTAAAAGGGTCAGCAGTGTGCAAAAACAGGAGTTTTTGTACAGCCGGTAAATCGACGAATCATTTGTGTGGACCTTTCGGGGCGGGCCAAACTGGAAGTCGCCAGTAAGTGGCTATAAAACGAAGCTTTTCAACATTTTCCCGCAAAAATATTAGAAATTCGTCTGTTTTCGATACATTCATTTTATTTTACATTAAGTTTCTGCGGGTTTTTTACTTTTTTACGTTTCCACTTCAAATTTTCTCCGGCTGAATCAGTCACTGAAGTTGAACTAAAAGTAAAAAAAAAAGAAAATGATGTGAAAAGTTCAAAAAGGGGCACGATAAATTTGCTTCGGATAATACAAATAGAAGTACAGGAACAATTTTTTTACAAGCGAATCGTTGATACATTTAAAAAAGCTCCCGTGAAGCGTAAAAACCAAGGGGACGGCTGTGTTTTCTTGAGTGAGAGGTTTTTGTAACGGGGGGAAAATTAGTCTTTTATCCTGTGGTACCCTTTCGGGGCGGCACAAAACTGTCATTTTGGGAGAAAAGTAATTCTCTTCCCCCATCCCCCACTTTCGAGGTTTTTGCCTTCTTTTTTTAATATGCTGTATTTTCCGACTTTCGAGTCGTGAATCAAAATTGTAATTCTTTTGATGGGGCAATTAAAAACAGAAATGTTATAGTTCGATTGCAAATAATTTCAAATACTTTTTTATTTAGCCCTTTTTACTTGGCCCAGCCCTGCCCCTTTATCGTATTGAGGGTTTAGTGGCCGTAATGCAAAATTTTGGGCTATTTTGGGGCCCCCGAGGTGAACAAATTAAATTGCATTGCCCCTTGCCGCCCCGGCGGGACCCCACGCGGCTCTGTAGGGAAATTAATTTTTTGCACATTCTGCAAAAGGGAAAATCTTTTTTCTCGAAATGTGGAATTAAAAATAGTGTTGGCCACCAACACAATCAGAGTTAATATTTTCACACTTTAAAAGAATTGGATATATCTACTTAATGCACTTTGTCGTTTGTTTTGGGGGTTGAAATCCGATCGTTTTAAATTTATTCAGATTTTGTTTATTTAAAATTTTTATTTACGATCGCATTATTTTTATGAAAACTTTGGGTTTCATTGCAGACTTATGTTCTGTACCCAGTCTAACATTCTCGGTCACGGTTTTATTTGGTTTGATTTAAAAAAATAAATAATTTTTTTAAAAGCGAGGAATTTACAATTCAATGAACTATTTACCAAATGTGCAATTCTTTTAAAAAAAAATGTAAAAGTTTCAAGAAAATTGTTTCTTGCTGTTGGAAGTGCGCGTTCGGTTTTATACACGTGAAGGAACACAACGGGAACCTCGTAAAAAATGGTTCATTCTGTAAGGTTTTCAGGGGTAAATATCATTATAATCCTTTTTTTTCATGGAGTTTGCGTATTTTATTGGGTCAAAGGTACTGAAATGATCGACATTTTAAAACGCAAATGTGGAGTAAATTGAAAGTAAGTGTACTAGAAGCGTTTTGGTTGGGTGAAGAATTTTATCCCTTGTTAAGTACTGCCGTCACACGATCTGACAATAATGGAATGCAGCAGACAGAACCTTTATAATGTCAATGTGCTTTATATTGGGAGGGCACTCCAAATTAGTTACAAGTGATAAGTTCTGTAGGAATTCCGCTATGCAAAGGACAGAATGATTGCACATGGGAGGGGCGTGTCCACTGTCTGACCTCACGTCTCTGCTGTGGGCTCCCAGGGCCCCCAGTCCCCCCCTCCCAGTCCCGCCCCCTCCCGGGAGGAAACTGAGTCGCAGGGAAAGGCCCACTGGTGTGTTTTCCAACCGGGCTTCCCCTCGGGGACTGGGCCCGCGTGGAGGGGACGGTGCCGGGCCCTCAGCTCGGGCGTGGCCGGGGACGCGGGGTCCCCGGGGGGACGGCCGGGGCAGCGGGGCATGCTCCCTGACCCTCAGCGGGAGCCTGGAAGAAAGGCGGAGTCCCCTGCCTGCGAGGCCAAAGCAGGGGTCCCAGTCCACCCCTCCCTCAACGCTGAGGAGGGGGCCAGTTTCGAGTAGGGGCCCGGGGGGGTGGGCAGCTCACCCCCTTTGATTCACTGTTTTTACCCTGTTTGCTCTCAGCCCCTCTGCCCTTACTGTTGGGCACACTGAACTCAGTCTGTGTGTGAATCCCCTCCTCCAGCCTGATCTTTTACTGCTAATGTCTCACATGTGCTCTGCTTGTGCTGCTCAACAAACATGCACACACACGCCTCCTTACTTGTGTTTGTGTGATTTTGGCGATAGCTGTTAGATCAAACTCGTTGACATAATAAAGATAATTTGAACAGATATTGATTTGACTGCCTGTGATTATTATAAAATAGAGTTTGGTGCTCCTGGTGATCCACTTGTTTTTGCTCAAAATCTACCCTGATTCCACCAAGTCAGCCCATTCTTGCATGAAATCAGAATTATCCTCAGACCACTGAACATATTTTTACAACACACCCAATAATTCAAATGAATGGCAATGAAAAAATATGTATTAAAATGTGTAAACTGACAATGAAACAACAATATTTAAGAGTCAGTAGTTTAATCGCAAATAGATATTTATTCCTGAATCTGAACAGCGTATTTGATATAAATTTAGGAAGAATCACCTAAGAAATGTAACCTGAGTTTTCTTTTCACGGACAATATAATTATAATTAATTACAAGAAGTACTATAAACAAATGAAATAATAAAAAAACCATATCAATAAAAACGTAATTAAGCAAAGATTATGGGTCCACTACATTCTTAAAGTCCTTCATTTGAAATTATACACAGAATGTGATACTCTATTTTATTGGGATGTTTCTTATTGAATAAATGCAGGTGTTTATAATGGGCTCCATAGTGCTGAGAGGCTGTGTGTGAAGTGAGCGATGCGGAATCAGTCAGGGAGGGGCAGGCCCAGCTCTGGAGCCCTGCTGAGAGGAGCAGTGATGTGTGAGCGCGCTCAGAGCAGTCCTGTGCGGCAGGAAGTGCGCTCGACTCACACTGAGCCCCTGGGGACGGCCCAGACACCTGGGCACAGCGGCGCCCTGTTCCCAGTTTGGGTCAGTCCCGCTGAGGGACCAGCAGAACCAGCCTGCCCCGCCCTGCGCATTCAAATCTGAGTTTCACTCCCCCTCCTACCCCGCGTATGCAAATCTCAGTTTCACTCCCCTCACCCACAGCTCGCAGTTTCTCAGCCCAAAATACCCCCACACCGAAAACAGATGTTTGAACATGAGGAGGTGGAGGACTCATTTCTGTAGTGAAGTGAGAAAGGGAGGGGGCTGTACCTCACACCTGCGTCAGCATGAATCTCAGATTAGAGATTTCAGATGTGTGGATGAACTTAAAGCCATATTCAATCCGTACAGAAACAAGCAAGACATTATGGGATACATTTAAACACAAAGATGATCTAACACAAATGTGTTCTTGTTTCATTAATATTTATAGCACAAAATTATGTTCTTATTTAAATATTTAAAGTAGAACATTTTATTTTAACCAAAAGTTGTTTATATTTGCTATCTGCATGTTGTATGCTAAAACAGTTTGCAGATATATCATTCAGCATTATAACAAAATCAATGGCTTCAATGATTTCGGTTTCAGTCATCTTAATTTGTCAATAGGAACTTGCTGAAGTGAGACATTTTATCCGATTAGCTCCTTCTCAAACGTGCCTGCATTGTTTCTTGTAAAAGTCTGAGAATGGTGGGTTGTGCTCATTCATTTACTTCTGATTCATCGGTGTCACCACAGATGGTATTCACTGGTGGTGCAAGCAGAGAAGTATATTAGATAGGAGAAGCAGTAACTGTGTGGCACATCTGCAAGTAAATATGTCCAACAAAACTATATGAAAAATTCTTATGCCTCCATGTCTTTATGCCTCCGTGTAAGCACATACTGTCTATGGAAAATGTAATGGAGGTAAGTATGATGGAAGAGCAAACTGAAACCAGAATTAATACTGAAAGACATGTGATCAAAATTGTAAAAATCTGATACTATGATTCAGTCCAGCATAGCTATTCTTAAACCTGGATCTGATGTGAACAGAAAACCTTTAATAACATAAATTATTGAGAATGTTTTGAATACAAACTCATCTTTTCAGGAAGCAATTAATTGGAAATCCCACTCATTCCACCTCTGGGAGAATGTACACATCCTCTGCATTAGTCTGAACTCAAGAGCAACATGGAGATGATTGCTGCTTGTGAGCTGATGTACTGTGTGATGCCTGTGATGTTGTGGTACAGAAGTGTGTGTGGTTCAGCAGCAGCTCTGCTATGGGTTCAGTGTGTGTGACACAGAGCAGCTCCTCTTCAGCACAGAGAGGTGTGTATTCAAAGCTGTGGCTCGTTGTTGCCCCCTACAGCCCAGTTGGTAGTACTGCTGTCCAAGACCAGTGCCTCCCCCCTCAGCACCTGCAGTAGTCCCAGCTGCAGCAGTGCAGTCTCTGTGCAGTCTGACTGAGGGAGGTTTTTGTACGGCTCTCTAACACTGTGTGAGCGGCAAGCTCTCGTCCTGCTGACAATAATAATCTCCTGCATCTTCAGCCTGGACTCCAGTGATTTTCAGTGTGAACTGAGTCCCAGATCCACTACCACTGAAACGTTCAGGAATGCCAGTCTGGCGAGTTGTGTCATCATAAATCAGAAGTTTAGGAGCCTGACCAGGTTTGAGCAAGTACCACTGGAGATCACTGTACACACCCTCACTGGCTGAACACCTGATAGAGACAGTGTCTCCAGGCTGAACAGACTGAGCTGCTGGAGACTGAGTCAGGACTATATCTGCCATTGATCCTGAAATAGAATAAAATGAAAATGGATGTCAATTCACATTAATCTATGCAGATAAATCTTTGTAAGTAATATGCAATATTGTGGCAATTTCGACAACACTGGTAACTCTTGTTAAAAATAATTTTCTTTGCTTACTTTAAAAAAAAAAAAAAAATGTGAATTACATCCAAAATTTCCATGTTATAATGGATCCATTTTTCTTACCCTGTACAAGGAGTCCCAGCATTACCAGCAGTAGAAAGTGTGACATCATCATAACGCTGCCTGTGTCAGTGTCTGTAAAAGGACTGGGCAGTCACTGATCAGTGCTGGGGGTCTTAAAGTGTGTGGAGCAGTGAGGCAGGACAGGTATGCAAAGCCCCTTCCTCTATACAAATCCTGTCACACACAGTTAGAGGAGCTCTGATGTGTGAACAGCAGTGGGTCTATAGAGGGCTGGGACACATGCTGTTTTTACCCTGTTAAACGTTTAAATGTCAATATTACTGTTTTTGGCCTTGTAGTATCTGATTTTATGAACATAACTGGTGAAGACAGGCAGGCTGAATATAGCTTTTCATTGTGTAAAATATCAGGTGAATGAATTCACGTTGAATGTTATGATTGTAGTTTCTTCATGGCAGTTTGGAAAGTCATAGACATCTGTCAGGTGCAGGGAATAACTCAGATGCAGTATATCTATCTAAAATTCATGAAAAGTGAAATACAAGATTACAATGAATATTCCCTGATTTCACTCAGAAGACCATCTTTCTTTGAATTTAATGAAGTTGCATTTTAGAATACTAGTAATGAAGATGCTTGTGTTCAAATATTGGGGAAACTGACTTAACCTTACAAAAATGTATTTCATGTTTCAAACGAAGATTTATCCACATATACGTGCTGAACTGTAATTCCTCCATCAGCCCTGGAGAGCTCAGACAATCCTGCTCTTCCCCGTGTGCAGCCAGCAGCCGCTAATTCTCATTTAGCTCTCAGCCAGCTGAGCAGCGCAGCCACTGAATCTGGGAGCTCACACTGCGCAGCTGGCACAGGCAGACTGCAGACACACAGTCACCCAGAGGAATCGCTTTTCCTCAGAGAGAAAGGGACGACTGAGCTGAATGAGTCCCTCTCTCCCTCCTGTGGTGAACTCACAGATAATGACATGTTTCCTTCTGCACAGCGGCTCACCGGATTGGTCAGCGGCGCTGTCAGACTGTAGCTTGTGCTCCTTTATTACGGGGTTGGAGGATCGGATCAGAAGCAGCAGTGGAGCTCTCTGATTGGTCAAGGTGTGTAGCAGCAGCCTGTGTAAGGTGTGCTGGGAGAGCTCTGGACTGAGCGACTCCACTGTGCTGGACTGCCTGCAGTTCACTGCTGCTGGGCTCTGTGCCATCCTGTGTTAAAATCATTAACTATCAATTCATTTAGAAATGTGATATTTTACCTCAGAGCACTGCTTCAGAACAACACATGTCTATTGGCCAGGGAGAGATTATAAAGCGAAGTCATTGGAAATTCTTCGACATTGTATTCCTAATTAAAAGTTTGGATACTCTGTAATATATTAATATATATGGTAATTGTTTTGATTTGAGAGTATGAACATATTTATAATAATCTACCATTGCCTAGTGTTCCAGATCAGTGCCTCCCCCCTCAGCACCTGCAGTAGGTCCCAGCTGCAGCAGTGCAGTCTCTGTGCAGTCTGACTGAGGGAGGTTTTTGTACGCCTCTCTATCACTGTGTGAGCGGCCAGCTCTTGCCCTGCTGACAGTAATAATCTCCTGCATCTTCAGCCTGGAATCCAGTGATTTTCAGTGTGAACTGAGTCTCAGATCCACTGCCACTGAAACGATCAGGAATCCCAGACTGGCGAGTTGTGGCATCATAAATCAGAAGTTTAGGAGCCTGACCAGGTTTCTGCAGGTACCAGTGGAGTGTGTGCTTGCTATAACTGGAGTGGTAAACACTCTGACTGGCTGTACAGCTGATAGAGACAGTCTCTCCCAGCTGAACAGACCGAGCTGCTGGAGACTGAGTCAGAACTATATCTGCCATTGATCCTGAAATAGAAATAAATGAAAATGGATGTCAATGCACATTAATCTAGGCAGATAAATCTTGGTGAGCAAAATGCAATATTCTGGCAATTTTGACAAGACAACAACTCTTGTATAAACATTTATGTTTTGAAAAGTAAGCAATGTAAATGTGAACAACAATCAACAATCCAAAGTTAAAATGGATCCATCTTTCTTACCCTGTACAAGGAGTCCCAGCATCACCAGCAGTAGAATGTTTGACATCATCATGATGCTGCCTGTGTCAGTGTCTGTGAAAGGACTGGACAGTCACTGATCAGTACTGGGGGTCTTAAAGTGTGTGGAGCAGTGAGGCAGGACAGGTATGCAAAGCCCCTTCCTCTATACAAATCCTGTCACACACAGTTAGAGGAGCTCTGATGTGTGAACAGCAGTGGGTCTATAGAGGGTTGGGACACGTTCTCTATTCACTGATGTTTTTACCCAGACAGCATATTTTTTGTCTGCATTAAGTGATTTTTTTCTGAAATTAGATTACACTTTCATTGATCCATAAATGGTCAGGAGTGTCAGCATATGGACTAACATTTCAGAAAATGTGTATTTAATACATTTCTATTTGTTCTGATAGACATTTTGGTATCCAAAATAAGAAGTTCAGTGATATCATATATGCACAAGAAATCATTCAAATGTTGTATATTCTTGTGAAAAGAATGTGAACTAAAACATTGTCAAAGTGAGCTTTTCCTTTTGTCACTATGAACATTGTTTCATCTCTGATTTCTTTTTTTCTATCTGATATCATATTTATTGAGTCATGCCTTCCATGCCCATTTTTTCAATGCCCCGCACCACTTTCGTGAAAGCACAGAGAAACTACATCTCCCACAATGCACATTTCCCCAGCAACCACTTCTCCCTAAATTCAGATCACTCTGTTATATGTATGGGATGGCTGTCCATGCTGTTCTGTGTATATAGACAGACTACTCCATTGTGGTGTTGCTTCAAACTGCACCGGTCAGGTCTACATGTTATACCAGCCTGGGGTTTTTTTCCACAAAGCAGGGTCACTGAATTAACTGGATATCGGTCCTGAGTAAACCCTGGAGCAGCTCGTTTTACTTCAGTCCATGTGCCATATTTTGGACGGTTCCGGGTTTTACTCAGCGCACTTACCCAGCAAACTCAGTAATCCTGCTTTATGAACCAGGGCCCTGTAGTTTCCTCTCCCTCATTATACTGCAGTGCTTATACATCAGGAGCAAAACAGCACTCTCTGTCTCCTCCCTGTGGTCACACATTGTAATGGCAGCTTGTGCCATGCATAGAAGCTCATCCCATAGTGGTGTCCTCTTCATCCACAAAATGTTAATTACTTGAATATTTGGAAGGGAGCACAGGGTCAATCCTGTATTAGTTATTCAAATTTGGAAAAAATTAAACTTAAATTAGTCTTCAATAAGCATGAAAATTCCTCCTATTGTAATCCATTGCGATACTTAAGAACAATGCTTTTGCTCACACCTACATCCATGCAAATGAATGAGCGAGATTTCCCATGATGTATCAGTTTTTCCTCAACCAAGGGTGAAAGTAAAGTCAGTGCAGAAGATGGAGCTGAGTTTGGAGTTTGGGAAAGAGCAGGAGGAACACTGCTGGGGGGTGTGAGAGTCACTCTCATCTCTGAATGCCCTGTAGCCGGTAGCTCATTGGAATTCGGTATTAATTTCCAAAGATCCTGTGCAACTACAGGAAAGGAATTATCCTAGAATGTTTCTGGCTCATCATCAAAATTAAGGTAACATTGACCAATGTGCAAAAAATCTGTTTAGATCCTTATTTATAATTTACCCATGGAAACACCTGAAATATGTACAATTTTTTTATTCAAGATACTTCATTTGTGTGTGTTGAGTCCCAACTCTGGTCCAGTAAATGTAATTGAATAGCAATTCACCATTTCAGTCTATTGTTAAATCTGTGCATCGCTTCCTTGTGTTTACAACGTACTGATATCTCAAGTGCATAAGTGCTAGTAACTCAAGTGTATTCCTTCAATGAATGGTTTATGCCAATATAATTCAAATGGATCTTAAGTGAAAGGTTTTGGATTTGCTCGGAACAACATTTAGAGAAATTGTATTAAATTTTAAAATGGTAAAGTTATTATTGCACAAAACAGCTCAGAATTTGAGCAGAGCCCTTTTAGGTCACAGACCAGTGCCTCCCCCTCAGCACCTGCAGTAGGTCCCAGCTGCAGCAGTGCAGTCTCTGTGCAGTCTGATTGAGGGAGGTTTTTGTACGGCTCTCTATCACTGTGTGAATGGATAGCTCAAGCGGTGTTGACAGTAATAATCTCCTGCATCTTCAGCCTGGACTCCAGTGATTTTCAGTGTGAACTGAGTCCCAGATCCACTCCCACTGAAACGATCATGAATGCCAGTGTGGCGATTTGTGGCATCATAAATCAGAAGTTTAGGAGCCTGACCAGGTTTCTGCAGGTACCAGCCGAGATAGTTGCTCACACTCTGACTGGCTGTACAGCTGATAGAGACAGTGTCTCCCTGCTGAACAGACCGAGTTGCAGGATCCTGAGTTAATACAATATCAGCCATTGATTCTGAAAAAACAATGCATGAAAATGGTTGTTAATGTAATGTTATATTATCAAACACTGTGCAAAATTCTGATCAGTTTCATTATGCTATTATTGCAACCATTTGCTTGAAAATACTAGTTTTGTGAATTTAAATCAAAGAAAATGTGAACTATAACCAAAATCCCAAATTAAAAAGGATGCATCTTTCTCACCCTGTACATGGAGTCCCAGCATCACCAGCAGTAGAAAGTATGACATCATCATAATGCTGCCTGTGTCAATGTCTGTGAAAGGACTGGACAGTCACTGATCAGTGCTGGGGGTCTTAAAGTGTGTGGAGCAGTGAGGCAGGACAGGTATGCAAAGCCCCTTCCTCTATACAAATCCTGTCACACACAGTTAGAGGAGCTCTGATGTGTGAACAGCAGTGGGTCTACAGAGGGCTGGGACACGTGCTGTTATTACTCATTTAACAGTTTAAATGTAAATCTCACTATTTTTGGCTTTGTAATTTCTGATTATATGAGCATAACTGGTGAAGACAGGCAGGCTGAATATGGCTTATCATTGTGCGAAATATGAGTTGAATGAATTCACGTTGCATGTTATTATATTTGTTTCTTTATGGGAGTTTGGAAAGTCAGGGACATCACTCAGGCGCAGCGAATAATTCAGTTGCTGTATTTCCATCGAACATTTATGAGAAGTGCAATACAATATTATTTTGAATATTCCGTGATTTCACTCAGAAGACCATCTTTTTCTGTATTTCATGCCGTTGTATTTTGAATACTAGGAATGAAGATGCTAGTATGGAAATATTGGGAACACCAATTTAACCTTACAAAAATGCATTCCATATTTTAAACAAAGATTCATCCTCATTTTTGTCCAAGACTGTAATTCTTCCATCAGCCCTGGAGAGCTCAGAAAATCCTGCTCTTCCCCGTGTGCAGCCTGCAGCCGCTAATTCTCATTTAGCTCTCAGCCAGCTGAGCAGCGCAGCCACTGAATCTGGGAGCTCACACTGCGCAGCTGGCACAGGCAGACTGCAGGCACACAGTCACCCAGAGGAATCGCTTTTCCTCAGAGAGAAAGGGACGACTGAGCTGAAGGAGTCCCTCCCTCCCTCCTGTGGTGACCTCACAGATAATGATACGATCCCTTCTGCACAGCGGCTCACCGGATTGGTCAGCGGCGCTGTCAGTCTGTAGCTTGTGCTCCTTTATTACGGGGTTGGAGGATGGGATCAGAAGCAGCAGTGGAGCTCTCTGATTGGTCAGGGTGTGTAGCAGCAGCCTGTGTAAGGTGTGCTGGGAGAGCTCTGGACTGAGCGACTCCACTGTGCTGGACTGCCTGCAGTTCACTGCTGCTGGGCTCTGTGCCATCCTGTGTTAAACTCAGTAACTGTTAATGAATTTAAAAATATGATATTTTATCTCAGAGCACTGCTTCAGAACAACACATGTCTGTTGGCAAGGGAGTGATTATAAATCAAAGTCATTGGAAATGTTTTGACCTTACATTCTATATTAAAAGTGTGGATATTCTGAAATATATTTAAATATATGGTAATTGTTTTGAGAGTATAAGTGATTTAATAATAATCCACCACAGCTCAGTGTTCCAGACCAGTGCCTCCCCCCTCAGCACCTGCAGTAGGTCCCCACTGCAGCAGTGCAGTCTCTGTGCACTCTGACAGAGGGAGGTTTTTGTACGGCTCTCTAACACTGTGTGATTGGTGTAAAGCTCTGCTGACAGTAATAATCTCCTTCATCTTCAGCCTGGACTCCAGTGATTTTCAGTGTGAACTGAGTCCCAGATCCACTCCCATTGAAACGATCAGGAATGCCAGTGTGGCGATTTGTGGCACTATGAATCAGAAGTTTAGGAGCCTGACCAGGTTTCTGCAGGTACCAGTGGAGAGCGCTGCGCAAACTATGACTGGCTTTACAGCTGATAGAGACAGTCTCTCCCAGCTGAACAGACCGAGTTGCAGGATCCTGAGTTAATACAATATCAGCCATTGATTCTGAAAAAACAAAGCATGAAAATGTTTGTCAACGTAATGTTATATTATCAAACACTGTGCAAAATTCTGATCAGTTTCATTATGCTATTATTGCAACCGTTTGCTTGAAAACACTAGTTTTGTGAATTAAAGAAAAAGAAAATGTGAACTATAACCAAAATCCCAAATTAAAATGGATCCATCTTTCTCACCCTGTACAAGGAGTCCCAGCATCACCAGCAGTAGAAAGCTTGACATCATCATAATGCTGCCTGTGTCAGTGTCTGTGAAAGGACTGGACAGTCACTGATCAGCACTGGGGGTCTTAAAGTGTGTGGAGCAGTGAGGCAGGACAGGTATGCAAAGCCCCTTCCTCTATACAAATCCTGTCACACACAGTTAGAGGAGCTCTGATGTGTGAGCAGCAGTGGGTCTATAGAGGGTTGGGACACGTGCTCTATTCACTGATGATTTTACCCAGACAGCATATTTTTTGTCTGCATTAAATGAATTTGTCCTGAAATTAGTTTGCACTTTCATGGATACATAAATGGTAAGGAGTATCAGCATATTGACTAATATTCCAGAAAATGTGTATTTAATACATTTCAGTATTGTTTGTTTTGATATATATTTTGGTGTCAGAAATAAAAAATTCAGTGATATCATAAAGGATTCCAATTATATTCTTTTGAAACTAATGTGAACTAAAACATTGTTTAAGTGAGTTTTTCCTTTTGTCACTATGAACATTGTTTCATCTCTGATTTCTTTTTTTTCTCTATCTGATATCATATTCACTGAGTCATGCTTTCCATGCCCAGTTTTGCAATGCCCCCCAAAACTCTCTGAATGCAGAGAAACTACTACTCCCACAATGCACATTCTCCCAGCAACCACTTCTTTTCCCCCACTGCTTATCACTCAGTTACATGTATGGGGGGGCTGTACATCCTGTTCAGCATATATAGACAAACTACTCCATTGTGGTGTTGCTTCCAACTGCACCAGTTAGGTCTCCATGTTATACCAGCCAGGGGATTTTTTAAACAAAGCAGGGTCACTGAATTAACTGGATATCTGAGTAAACCCTGGAGCAGCTCTTTTTACTTCAGTCCATGTGCCATATTTTGGACGGTTTCGGGTTTTACTCAGTGCACTTACCCGGCAAACTCAGTAATCCTGCTTTATGAAACAGGGCCCTGTAGTTTTCTCTCCCTCATTATATTGTAGTGCTTTCATATCAGGAGCAAAACAGCACTTTCTGTCTCCTCCCTGTGGTCACACATTGTAATGGCAGCTTGTGTCATGCATTGAAGCACATCCCATAGTGGTGTCCTCTTCATCCACAAAATTCTGATTACTTGAAAATTTGGAAGGGAGCACAGGGTCTATCCTGCATTATTTATTCAAATTTGGAAAAAATTAAACTTAAATTAGTCTTCATTAAGCATGAAAATTCCTTCTATTGTAAATCATTGCAAAACTTAAGAACAATGCTTTTGCTCGCACCTACATCCATGCAAATGAATGAGCGAGATTTCCTATGATGTACCCATTTTTTCACAACTAAGGGTGAAGGTGAAGTCAGTGCAGAAGATGGAGCTGAGTTTGGAGTTTGGGAAAGAGCAGGAGGAACACTGCTGGGGGGTGTGAGAGTCACTCTCATCTCTGAATGCCCTGTAGCCGGCAGCTCATTGGAATTCGGTATTAATTTCCAAAGAGCCTGTGCAACTACAGGAAAGGAATTATCCTAGAATGTTTCTGGGTCTCATCATCAAAATTAAGGTAACATTGACCAATGTGCAAAAAATCTGTTTAGATCCTTAATTATAATTCACCCCTGGAAAAACCTCAAATATGTAAAAAAAAACAAAAAACTATTACATTCAAGATATTTCACTTGTGTGTGTTGAGTCCCACCTCTGGTCCAGTAAATGTAATTGAATAGCAATTCACCATTTCAGTCTATTGTTAAATCTGTGCATCTTTTCCTTGTGTTCACAAAATGCTGATTGGGTCCCCCTTCTTATTTCTGTTTCAGAAGAGATTAAACTATTTGAATCTGACCAATTCCTGTGTCTCAAGTGTATTCCTTCAATAAAAGGTTTATGCATATACAATTCAAATGGATCTTAGCAGGAAGGTTTTGGATGTGCTCACATTAACATTTAGAGAAATGGTGTTAAATATGAGAATATGAGAGTTATAAATACATAATACAGTTCAAAATTTGAGCAGAGCCCCTCAGTGTTCCAGATCAGTGCCTCCCCCCTCAGCACCTGCAGTAGGTCCCAGCTGCAGCAGTGCAGTCTCTGTGCAGTCTGACTGAGGGAGGTTTATGTGCGGTTCTCTAACACTGTGTGAGCGGCAAGGTATCACTGGTATCTGCAGTCTGACAGTAATAATCTCCTGCATCTTCAGCCTGGACTCCAGTGATTATCAGCGTGTGCTCAGTCCCATTTACACTCCCCCTGAAACGATCAGGAATCCCTACCACGGGAATTGTGGCAAGATAAATCAGAAGTTTAGGTGCCTGACCAGGCTTCTGCAGGTACCAGTGGAGAGAAATGCCCAAAAATTCACTGGCTGTACAGCTGATAGAGACAGTGTCTCCCAGCTCAGCCGTCTGAGCAGGAGACTGAGTCAGAACTACATCTGCCATTGATTCTGAAATACAAAAAATTGGAATGGATGTCAATGTATATTAATCAATGCAGATAAATTTTGGTAATTAACAAGCAATATTCTGGTAATTTTGAGAAGACAACAACGGCAAACCTTGTAAAAACATTTATGTTTTGAAAAGTAAGCGAAGAAAATGTGAACTATGACCAAATTTCCAAGTTACAATGGATCAATCTTTCTTACCCTGTACAAGGAGTCCCAGCATCACCAGCAGAAGGTTTGACATCATCATAATGCTGCCTGTGTCAGTGTCTGTGAAAGGACTGGACAGTCACTGATCAGTGCTGGGGGTCTTAAAGTGTGTGGAGCAGTGAGGCAGGACGGTTA
>NC_057934.1:3368677-3441177 GCF_018555375.3 Anguilla rostrata | reverse complement strand
AAAATAATATAATATTTTCTGATTTCATAACATTGATGATAAACTTAAAGAATTATACTGGTAAATAATACGTCTGGTGAATCTACAAATATGGAAACAAAATGACAAAAGATAATTTATGTGTCATGTGATTCTGTAGGCAAGAACATTTTAACGGAACTAAAAGACAGAAGGACAACAGATAAAGAATTGCAATGCAAATCTCTAGGAAACTCTTTTAATTTAATATACATTATGTTTACATTATATGTATTATGTATTTCATGTATTATGAGCACCTTAATACAAGGATCAATAGTAGTGATTGAACAACCCTCAAATTCCACCAGCTAAGGACAGAAAGGTTATTGAGGTATACAAAGGAAATCGACATGGAGAGGACTCTCAGTTGTGTGTCTCTAGAATATGATGTCATTTCCTACGCTGTTAAACAGTCTGAACTCCATTAAACAATTTCAATAAGTAATTCTGACTATTATAATCCTATATTGCATAACATGTATTGGCAATTATGAGAATTACAAGTATTACACTTTATAATGTACGGCAGACCAAAGACATATTTTTTTTAATAGTGAAATAATAAAGCGATGAAATATAAGGTGATGTAAAATGCTGTTATTTTTGACAGACCTGTAAAAAGTGTCGATACGCTTTTCACCTTCCGCTTTAGGACAAACATTCCGTGCAACTTCCTCTCGACTGCCAGCGAATCACAGCTGCAGCTGACCCTCGAGTTCACGCGTCGACGTCACCTGACCCAAGGCTCAGTTCCCGGGCAGGCGGGCGGCGGCCTAAATCTCGGTCCGGAACCGAAGCACGGTGTTCGCCATCTTCTCCCGGTACTCCCTGTCAAACTGCTCGTTCTGCGACACGGTGAAGTGGTTCTTCCAATCGCCAACTTTTCCTGGAGGAAGACGGAAGAGGAGGGAGGAAGAGGGAGGAGGAGGGAGGAAGACAGAGGAAGACGGAGGAAGACAGAGGAAGAGGGAGGAAGAGGGAGGAAAAGGGAGGAAGACGAAGGAAGTGGGAGGAAGACGGAGGAAGACGGAGGAAGAGGGAGGAAGATGGAGGAAGACGGAGGAAGACGGAGGAAGACAGAGGAAGAAGGAGGAAGAGGGAGGAAGACGAAGGAGGTGGGAGGAAGAGGGAGGAAGACGAAGGAAGAGGAAGGAAGAGGGAGGAAGACGAAGGAAGAGGGAGGAAGACAGAGGAAGAGGAAGGAAGACGGAGGAAGAGGAAGGAAGACGGAGGAAGAGGGAGGAAGAGGAAGGAAGAGGAAGAAGAGAGAGGAAGAGGAAGGAAGACGGAGGAAGAGGAGAAGAGAAGGAAGACGAAGGAAGAGGGAGGAAGACGAAGGAAGAGGGAGGAAGACAGAGGAAGAGGAAGGAAGACGGAGGAAGAGGGAGGAAGACGGAGGAAGAGGGAGGAAGACGTGAACGCGGAGGGCGAGACGCCGACGCACCCCGCTCCCACCCACACGCAGGCGCCTCCGCTCCACCCACCTTTCCGCATGAACGGCGAGATTTTGGGGTCCATGGCTTTGATCAGAGTGCCGTTAGTCATGACGTTGTCCTTCATGGCATCGAACTTCGCCCCTTCCTTCGCCCGACGCCGCTCCTCTTCAGTCGGGCACATGTCCAGGAAGGAGCACAAGCGCTCGAGCTCCCGGTCGATGTCCTTTCACGCAAACAAAACAAATAAACAAAACAAAACAAAACAAAAAAAAAGTCTCAAGTCTATATATGAAAGCGGCCAACACACACGCGCTCAAGAAACAAATTTTATTCCATTTTAAAGCCAACAAATAATCGGTTTAACAGACAACGCTTAAAACCCTTGAGCAAAGTTGCCCATAAAATGACAACACATCGTAACTCCTGGTCAGCTAAAGGAAGCTCATGAATTTCTCAAAGAAGTCAGGATGATCCTAAGCAAGCATGTAATATTATCTCACTTGAATTGTCTGTGAATTGTCAGTGAATTGTCTGTCCCCCTACTGCTGCTAAAAAAATACAGTAATCCATAAAGAGTTGGCACTCATTTACTTTGCAAAGTTAGTCCACGCTTATAAGCTTCACTTACGGTGAAGAAAATAATCATTGAAAGAAACAACGTTTCACAAAGGAGTAACTGATTAACAACATGCGTGAGAAGCAGAGACCAATAGCGTGACCTTGCAGTGCTGGAAAGACAGTGAGCTACAGGTCACAAAAGAAGTCCACTTCTTCTGTCCGCACCTGTACTTTATGGCAGTGGTCTCCAACCCTGGTCCTGGAGAGCTACAGGGTCTGCTGGTTTTTGTTTTCACCTTAAAATCAGCACCCAGTTGAGACCCAAGACACCAGGTGAGTTGAGTCAACTGTGTAATCGACTGCGCTAATTGATTCATGAAGTGCAGAGTCACAATGAAAACCAGCAGACCCCCTCCAACCAGGGTTGGAGACCACCGCTCTATGGCTTAGTAATATTTCTCTTTAGTTCAGAGTCCATGTTGTCCACGGTTGTCCGTAGTGCTGCAAGGAGTAGAGCTGGATAATTACAGCAAGATCCCTTAACGTCTACGTATGGGACCGCTGGCGGGCAGATCCCTTAACGTCTACGTATGGGACCGCTGGCGGGAAGATCCCTTAACATCTACGTATGGGACCGCTGGCGGGCACAACCTCCGCTTCTGCTAATCTTACGCACCTCTGCCAGATCTTCGTAGTGTAGGTAGAGGAGGTTGGGGCCGGTCTGACTTTTCTCCCACCACCCAGTCACGTGGTCGTACCAGGAGCCGAACGTCACTGGATAAAAACAAGGCGGGGCAGTTTCAGCATTATACAGCATCTCATTCGTTCATTTACTCCAGCTCATAAAGTACCGAAAACTCATTTTGCGTCTGTGAAGACACCCCTGGTGAGAACAGGCCTTGCTCTGTGGCAGTATCCCACTGCGTCGGGTCCTCTCAACAACAGGAAGAGCCCACAGGCCACCGGCCTTCAAAAGGGAGACTCCTCTCATCCAATCAGCACTAGCTACGGTAACATGTGACCTGAAGGGCTTCAATTGCTTGCAGGAAAGTGCACTGGAGGAACGCGTGGTGTTCAGCTGGGTGTGCGTGCAACAGCAGCAAACCAAATGTGATTTAAATTTGTGGGGGCAAAAATAGGTCGAAAGAAAAACTCATTAAAATCTGAAAATATATATGTCTAATAACAATTACAAGGTAAACCAGGGATGAGCTTAGGGAACGGTGTCTGTTAAGCACATATATAAATGTTTCACATGTTTACAGGACTGGATATCCAAACAAAAAGCTTCTGCATTCCACCCACTCCAATTTCCAAGCCCATGATCAAGATCCTGTACTCTCAGACAGAATGGTCTGTGAAAATTTAACCTTCATTAAACCAGAAAAACTCCATCCCACGCTCACCTTTGCCCTCCCGAAATCTCTGCAGGTAACTAGCCCAGTCCCCAGGCTCTGGCTGCAAACAGTTCATACGGTCAAAGTGGAAGTAGGACACGGCACTGTCCTTGGCGTTGCGGGCGACGTAGACAATCTGCAAAGAGTGGGAGTTCGACATTTACATGACATAGAGAGAGAGAGAGAGAGAGAGAGAGAGAGAGAGAGAGAGAGAGAGAGAGAGAGAGGGAGAGGACAGGGAGAAGAGAGAGAGAGAGAGAGATGAGAGAGGGGAGGGAGAGAGAGGATAGAGGGGAGACAGAGAGAGATAGAGAGAGAGAGACAGGAGAGATGGAGAGAGGAGAGGGAGAGAGAGGAGAGAGGAGGAGGGAAGAGAGAGTGAGGAGAGAGAGGGATAGAGAGAGGGAGAAAGATGGAGAAAGAGAGTAATTATTCTCCCGTGTCACAGATGACGAGCCCCTTCTCAACCTCAGGGTTCAGTTAGCTGTTAGCAACGCTGGCTGCTTAAGCACGGCGGTGTCCGTAGCACATGCCTCGTCCAGAAACGAGCCAATCCGTGAGAATATTACAGACACAGAGAGTTACAGACCCCACAATGCATCACCAAAGACTGAAAGAGCTATGAACACACACATTAATGTGAGGACAGGTTACAGAAGGAGACTTGTAGGTTAGAGAGACGATCAACATAGATCAGGTACAATCACCAAGAATCAAACATTTACTAGGGAAGTGCGTAGGCCAACGTTATTACTGACCTTTTGCAAGCCACAGCAGTTCATACCTGTATGTATGTAGAACAGCACTGTAATCCTTGCAGGGAAATAGAGAATTGATGGAGAGAAGCTTTGGCATTCTGTAATTTTGTCCGATAAGAACCACAGACGTTCAGAAATGGTGAAGTGTGCGAAGCCGTCCACACTTACCCTAGACTTTTGTTCCCAGAACGATTTCGGCACAAACTGGATGGGAAGGTGGGTTTTAATGAGGCGAGGGGAAGTGGTCATCTTATCGAGCATCTCTACACCTGCAGGCGAGGAAACAGAATACAGCTCTAAATAAAGAGTTATATTCCAAGTCACACGTTTGATTTCTTTCCTCCCTGCATATATTAGACAGACTAAAACGCCCTTGTTACCTAACACTCCAGAGCAGTTTTTATGTATTGCGTTGTTCTAACCTGACTCCTATGAGCAGCTACAGCGAGGACAAAGACAGCTGTCCTCAAATAAAGAAAAGGTGAGACAGAGCAGGGGCGACATAGCTCAGGAGGTAAGACCGATTGTCTGGCAGTCGGAGGGTTGCTGGTTCAAACCCCGCCCTGGGCATGTCAAAGTGTCCTTGAGCAAGACACTTAACCCCTAACCCCTAACTGCTCTGGCGAATGAGAGGCATCAATTGTAAAGCGCTTTGGATAAAAGCGCTATATAAATGCAGTCCATTTACCATTTACCATCAGAGCAAGCTTTCACAAAGCTGCATTCACAACAAACCACAGCTAGATGGAGCCACACCGTGGCTTTGGTGTAAGTACGACTGTTTCAGCCGTCGTTTGTAAACTGTCGGTTCCGATCGTAAGCGTCTGGCCGACCTGAGAGACGAAATGCCGGCATGTAGATCTCCAGGAACGGGACCCTCTCGATGAGGGGCACCGAGACCCCACGCTCCGGCGCGGATGCCCCAAAATACAGAAGGTCCAACAGGTGGGACACCCAGGTTGTACCTGAGAGTGGGTAAACAAACAGGTAAAAAATCAATCAGTTCTGAAACGCACAGAAACCACAGACGCAGTCATTAAGGTGCAGAGGACTGAATGGGGGGGGACATATTTCAGTGTAGCACAGAGGCGGGGGGGGGGGGGACCCATTTTTTCAGTATAGCAGAGAGACAGATGGGGAAGGGGGGCATATTCCAGTGTAGCACAGAGAGACAAGCGGAGACGTAACGACGGATGGACAGACAGACCTGCTTTGGGATACGTTGCGATGACAACATCGTCAGGCTTCGCCTGGAAGTTCTGCACCTTGTCCCAGTTGTCAGTGAAATAGTTGATCATTGACACGCCGTGGAAGTCAAACAGCTCCGTACGAGTGAGACGCAGGGGCTGAGAGAAGCCCGAATTGGGAACACCAGACAAATATGATATTAAAACCGGCCAAACATGCCACACACACACACACACACACACACACACACACACACAGAAACACCGTCCTCTGATCTTAATTAACCTCAAACTGTCTGTGAATAATATAAATACAACAATACAATAATATACATTTTTAACTAGATTTGTTTGCTGCTATGTTGGGAGATATTAGGGAAGACCACAAACATTTAATCAATCTAATTGTTTTTTTGGGGAAAAATATCTTTTAAGCCAACAGGCACAGAATCTCTTAATATTAATAGATTTCAAGGCCCTTCAGATGTTTACAGGCATTTAGAAAACGCTGTTATCCATTGCGACTTACATTGTGTCCAGTCATACAGCTGGATCTATACTGGAGCAATGCAGGTTAAGTACCTTACTCAAGGACATAACGGCAGTGTCCTACCGGGGAATCGAACCTCTGACCTTAAGGTTACAAGACCAACTCCTTGGCCATTATACTACACTGCCGCCATGGAAGAACACTGGCAAAGACCAGAAATGTTACTGTAATCCTGTTTACAGGGTTAACTGAGTACAAGGTAAATTAAAATTAAATAAAAATGAAAAAATACACTCATAATTAAACAGCACCTTCTATCTGTGAATCCATTCAAGCCACACTTGTTTTTTTTCTTTTAATGGCCACATCCAAACTCTGATTTTCATGAGCCCTGACACAGTCAGTCATTACCCCAGAGTAAGTATGCACCTTTTCCCCTCCATCTGGTGGCAAAGGTTAACAACAGTATTAAAACACCCACTCCTACTAAAAAGTAACCCCCTAAAAAGTATTAAAGCACCTACTACATCTTGGTCCAGGCTGGTCATGCTGATTGTCACGATGAGAAATGGGCTGAAGAGATTGGTCCGTTCCTGGCTCACCCTGAACCACACCGTACCCGGGAGGCAATATTCAGTAATTGTTAAATAAACCACATCAAGGTTAGCACAAATACGGCTGCAAAGCACTCACGCGCCACGCCGCAACTCATTTGTGCGTAATGACGCCAATTCAGAGGAGCACGTGACCAGTTGCAGTTAAAAGTAAAGCGCAGAAAAATGCCCACTAAATCAAACATGCCCACAATACCAAAGGGCCATTTCAGGGCGATAAGCAAACCACAAACCAGGTAGAAGCTAACTTATTGGCAAGCTGTTGAACTATGAGTTCTTATCATTCGTTCTGTCCCTCTGCAGTGTCCTGTCCAATAATGCTTAAAAAGAGTTTATGTTTATATATAAATATAAATTGCAGAAAATTATAGGGGGGGGGGTGCCAAACTGTATGTACGCTGAATGTTCCCCCCAAAATTATGAAAGTGCACTTGGTTCGCTTTTGAGCAATTACACACATCAGGAAAATATACTTAGGCGTATGCTTGAACGTCTTTGCAACTTTTAGTACACCAAGTATTTTCAAGTGGCCTGCAGAAATGATACAAAAATACTTACACTTGTAGTCACTGGCTGTTTGAGTTACTTCTGAGTTTCATCAACTAAAACGTGAGCCTGTTTAGTCTCAAAGTTGTCAACGTCTGACTAGTTGGTCTATATTTTAAGTTCACTTGTAGCCCACAATTTTTTATTTATTTATCTGGTAAGGGTGTGGTTTTATGGTTTTAGACACTACGCACAATGGTGGCATAATACAGAGATTAAGCGGGTGAATGACGACTGTTTTTATGTTTTATGCATGGTAGGTGTTACAGCATATAGTATTTTTTCCAAAGATGGTATTTCTCGATATAACTGTGTCGCCGTGAAAACACTGTTCTACGCTTTCAGGTCAGGCACTCTTCACGCTAAGGAGGCATTTGAGGACGGCGCTTCCGATATTGCTTAAGCCTGAAGTGCGGCGACGAAAACAGCGATAGATTTACTTCGCAGCCACATCTGTCCAGAATGTAAACAAGGCAGACATTCTTCGCGGTCGGGAGAAATTTTTATGACAACTGTCAGCTAGGTAACAAGCTAGGACAAGTAAACAATAAGCTGGCGAACACATTTTTGTCCTGACATTGCCAAATACAACGTGCTTCACTGGCTAAAAGTATAGGCTACTATTAAATGTAACAACAGTTTATGCTAAAACTGCTAGAAGCGCATAACGAATAAACTGTCCGCTGCTTATCACTATAAGCAAATGTAATTATGATAATGTTGTCTTCTTACCGGGATTACTCACCAAGCACTTTAGACACCCGCTTTTCTTTTGCTTAATGTCTCAAATAAAAATAAAACGATAACTGTGGATTGTGGTGGAAGTGTGTAAAGCACGAATTGTTGATTATTATATAAGGCTTTTATGTTAACTTTAGTCTCTCTTTATGTCCCGCCTCTTGCCTGTTATTAGTGTTACAGTTTGTAGTCCTAAAACAGGAAGTGAGTTCGTACCTCGGCAGATTTCCAATGTTTTTTTCCCGTTTTCTACAGCAAATATAGCAAATGTGAGGAACCTACTTTTTAAAAGCACATAACGGCTTAGAAATTCACGGTTGAGATATTAATGGGTGTAATTAATCTCGTATGACAAAACGTGAAAATCTCTCAGGATTAAGTTAACCACAGACCTAATTTTCTGCAGAAAACAAAATCACTGTGGGGGGAAAAAAAGCATTGCAAACTGCAGAGGAAACCAAATACGAGAGAAATCTCCGAGTTGGCCTACAGAAAGACGTCATCACTGTAACACTCGGTTGCCCTAGACACGTGCTGCGCTTGCCCACTCGAGTCGAGAAAAAGTTCCAAAAGATCAGTATCGGCTGCATCAGTTGTGGCTGTATTTAACTTCATTGAAGAGACAGAAGTTTAAGTGCATTCGTACCGGGTGCGCCTCGGTGATTACGTTTTCCACCAGCCATTTAAATCAGTTACTGCGAATAGTTTTTGCATAGACTGCGTTGTTGCTGTTCTCGTTCGTGTCAGTGTTAAACAGTTTAACCTTCAGGGTCCAAGCTGAACTATGCGGTTGTTCAGTGCACTTGGACTGGTACTTCTCTCTAGGGTTTTCGTCGTACTTGTTCCTGGTTATGGTTATACACTTTGTTGTACGTCGTCTGCCAAATGCCTGTAATGTTTTCTCGCATTGTCCAGTTAAACATCTATTGTGGTGGCCCATAATAATCGCAAAAAGTCACAGTGCTCTAATTCATTTGTTTTCAGTGAAGTAGTTAATGCTGCCACCCCTCTCCCTTTGTGAGCCAAGTTCAAGCCTCGCCAGATCCCTGCCTTCATTTATAATATAAGCTACTGTCAGTACCTAAAAACTTTTGTTACTAATGGCCTGTTGACTGACAGGCGATGGTGTGACAGGAGTGTCAAATCTTCGTAGGTGCAATTTTGAAGCTGCCAAAATCCCCTCCTGTATTTAAAATGAAAAGTAGAACAAGAACAACAACAATAATAATCATCATCATCGTCATCATCATTGTTGTTGTTGATGTTAAGAATAATAATAATAATAATAATAATACTTGTTCATGTGGTTGTTAATAATTATATTATTATTATTATTATTACTATTATCTGTTTCCATTTCCTTAGTGTATACAGTATATGGACTAGTTCCTAGCTTGTTTAAAATCATGTTAAATTTGCAGAGTATTTAACATCAGGGTAAGGGCTTATGCAGAGGAACAACACTATACACACCTTGTTTTGTTTTTCTGCTTTATTGATGTATGAGAATAAAAGTTCTTTTGCCTTTTTTTTCTTACATTACAAGGTTTAGGTAAGTTTTGTTATGTGCACATAATCTACTGAAATAAATTAGATTGATGAAATATAATGAATAGATTCTCAAGCAAATACTTTTAAGGCCAGTTTTGTGAATTAAGTTACCAGTGGGAAAAAAAAAAAAAACTAAAGAAATCTCATGATCAGCTGACATCAGAGGTTCTAAAAAAATTCTTAAGTGTGATCATCTCAGCTTCAAAGTGATCCCCATTGGAATAAAAACGGAAAATGACAAGTATATGCTATAAAGGCACCATGAAAATATCTTTATTAAAACTTGGGGAAATAAACCAGTAAAACTATGTTTGTGTGTGTGTGTGTGTTTGCAGTCTGCAGACCATGCTTCGAAACAATTACAGAACAAAACCATGATCATTTTGTTGTTCTCAATGTTTTTTTTTTTTTCACCAATCACCAATAACTGGTTCAAAATTCCTGCTTTTTACTTAATTCAGTATTTGTTATAACACCACTGTTCTGTAAGACAACTTTGTACCATTGTACTGCAAAAACTATTCACACCCTTTTGCAGGCATCTGCAAATTTCCAGGCAATTTTGTGCTTCTTTATACCGTACCTGTCTCACCTTAATCGTAGATCATGAGGCATTTCTTTTCATTTTCAACAATATTAAATCGCTAGACAGAATCGCAAGTTTCATATGCATATTAACATAATGATATATACATTCTACAGTATGTTAATTAAGCAAAGAGCTCTCGGAACATGAAAAATCCAAGAGTATGTAAAAAAAGAAAGAATAAAGAAGCAAGTATTAAAATGTGGTTATTATCGCTGTCTGGGTGAGTTTTCTCTCAGTTCAGAGCATTTAAGACTGCAGTGTCTTTTCCTGTGCAGGAAAAAAGTCATAAATTATTTTAAAATATTTTCACACATTCTCTCATTCCCCCCATTGTAAAGCAGGCATTTGTTTTGAAAGTAAAAACAAACAAAAAATATAAACAAGTATTTTTTTGTTTTGTTTATGGGTACTCATAGCCTTGTTAAAAACAAGGGACAAACAATTGATTTAGAAAAAAAATTGCATAATATATAAGTAGACATCTGTTTGTGAGCATGGTTTCATTCTGTCTGTAGCAGCCATACGTATGTTTGCTGTCCCTTGTACTAATAATTCTCTAGAAGCTGGTATAAGCTCTAGTCTACATTGATGAAGTGTAAACATCAAGTGTAATACAGTCAGTCATGTTGTGCAGCCAACAGCTAATGTGTGACAGAACTAAGATCAAAGATTTGGAGATTAAAGAAAATGAAATCAAAAGTTTTGGCGCTACAACTTTTTTATAGAGTCGATACCCTAACCCCGCCCCCTCATGCGTCTCTACCAATCAGACTCTTCCCTGTACCGTTTTCCCATTTGTCCCCATTCACTATGATTGACACATTTAACCAGGTGATTTTCCATTACCTGATGCTGCCAGTTCAAACTACTTTAGTTTTACATACTTGTGGACAAGTATTTTCAGCCTGTGCTTTGCCAAAAAAAAAAACAAAAAAAAAAAACTTTTGTTGGTAAAAGTTAACATGACTCTGATTAGGAACCCGAAGGTCCCGACACATCAAGCAAACAGCCATTTTGCTTTAAAAAAAAAATAAAATAAAAAATGCAGACTTACTGTATGAATAACTTGGTACATTCAACCAAAAAGTTCTTCTTCTTGCTGTGCAAATGCACGGTAGGTGCATTTTAAGACAGCGGTTTATACGCTGGACTGGGGAGTTACTGTAAGCAAACCGGGACTAGCACTAGGACTGCACACACATGCTGGCAGACGAGTCCACGGACTCTGTGTTACTATGGCTAACTGAAAGGGTCTGATGCGTGAGTCCTCGTGTTCAGTTTCATCATGCAAGTTGCTCATGCGTGGTCGAGTTCAAAACTCACATCGCTATCCTCCAAGATGCTAACTGTTTGTTCTCTTTTCTTTTTCAGTCTTTTGTTTTACAGTCTATCGTTTTTCCCTCGCCTCCTCTCCCCTCCCCCCCGACTTGATTTTTTTTTTTTAAAGTCCCCCCACCACTCCCCACCCCCCCACCCCCACCCCCAAAGAATACTCCATGCAATGATATGTGATGTATGGTAAAAAAAACAAATGTTAAGGAAGTACTAAATATTTTAATGAACTAATTTGAAGGGGAAAAAAGTCTAAACCTACCCTTCCAACCCCCCTTACCCCCCACCCAAAAAAAAGCGAACCCCCAGACAGAAATAAAAGCCTGCAGTCAGAGAGAGGGCGAGGGGGTTTTTTGGCGTGTTCCGCGGCGGGTCTATTTTAGGCGCACACGGGGCATGCTCAGAGACTCCGCGCTGCCGCCGCCGCTGCCGCCGGTCCGCCCATCGGGCGCACTGTGGGCGGAGCCTGTGCCGCCAGTCCGCAGGAGGTCGGAGGCGAAGGCGGGGTCGGAGGCCTGCCGGGACAGGAAGTCGAACCCGCCCGTCTGGGCGTCCAGGTCCCCGTCGCTGATGAAGAGTTCGGCCTCGCCCCAGTCGGCCCCGGGGGTCCCGCCGGCGCTGCCGCCGCCTGAGCCGCCGCTGCTGCCGCTGCTGCTGCTGTTGCCGGGGGAAACGGCGGGCGGGCAGTCCGCGCCCGCGTGCTGCACCAGGTTCTGCGCGGACAGGGACTTCCCCAGGGCTCCGCCCCCGGTCCCGCCCCCTCCCCCGGCCCCGCCCACCGGCGACAGCGACCCCAGGGGGTCTGTCTCCAGGCTCAGGTGTCTCCTCCAGGACCCCTCCTCTTTGGCGCTGGGCCGACTTCTCAGCTGCACCCCCCCGCCCGGCCCCCGCTCCCCCCCCAGGCAGGGGGCGCCCAGTTCGCCCGGCCTGCTGTCCTGCGACGTCCCGTGGGCCGGCCTGCCCGGGGGCGGGGGCACGGGGGGCGGCTGGAGCGCGTTGGCGGCACTGCCGCCGGACGGGGGCGGGGGGGGCCGCACCAGATTGGGGAAGGGGTTCGCGGGCAGGGTGGCGGGCGTGAGGACGGGCGGGGGGGTGGTGTCCACAGAACCCCCCTCGGGGGTCGGGGGCTGGCCGTGGGGCAGGGGCGAGGGGGTGAAGGAGCTGGCGTGGGAGCTGTTGAGATTGAGGTTGAGCTCGTTGGGGGCCAGGATGAGGTGGAGACCCCGGGGAAGGTTGGCGCTGGTGGAGCGGGACAGGTCCTTGCTCAGGATGGAGCCCTGGTAGTCCGAGGTCTGCTCCAGCTCGAACAGGGGCAGGGAGGACAGGGTCAGCGCTGAGGACGAGCCCTTGCGCAGGACCTGGCGGTAGATGTCCAGCAGGGAGTCCAGCTTGGATTCGATGGACTGGACCTGGAGGAGGAGGAGGAGGAGGAAGAACTTGCTGAATGACACAAACCTATCTCCGGTCAAGGGCAGAAGGCAGTCTAATAAACTGGGTGTGATTAGAAATGTAATTGTATTTCTTTTTAAATGAAGCTTTATTTATACAGGGTGGGTTGATTGAGCACACATGCTCTTTTGCAGAAACGCCCTGTGAATGTCTCTATAACATACTAAACCGCTAACACACTGAGTCACTAACACACTAAATCACTAGTACACTGAATCACTAACACACTGAGTCACTAACACACTAAATCACTAGTACACTGAATCACTAGCACACTAAATCACTAACACACTGAATCACTAGTACACTGAATCACTAGTACACACTGAATCACTAACACACTAAATCACTAACACACTGAATCACTAGTACACTGAATCACTAACACACTGAATCACTAGCACACTAAAAAGCCAGGCTCACCTGCCGCTCCACTTTGCACACGCGACCCAGCATGCTCACGTCCTCCAGGGCGTCGCTGTCTGACAGCAGCTTGTCCCTCACCTTCTTGTCCACGGGAATCTGTCCCTTGCCCAAAATTTGGTCCACTCTGTGACAAGAGACAGGCAGGGGGGCGGGGTTTTATGACCCAGGAAGGACTCACTGAACAAACAGGAAGTGCAAACTCAGCAGCCACCACAACCAGAGAGAGAGAGAGACACCAACTCAGGACAGACGAGCCTTTCTCGGGGTTAGAGGATGAGAGATTCAAAGGACAGAGATTCCCGAGTCACACCACACGACAGAGGGGAGGTTAATTAATGATGTCCACAGCGGGACTTATAGTACCTAGCCTCAAAAAGTGAGAGTAACTGCTGATAAACTCTTAACCAAATTCAGCAGTTCAAAATGATGCAACTTAAAAAAAAAAAAAAATTCAGGCTAAAACATGACTGCACACTTTTGGTGTTAAGTGCCGGTCAGGGTGCAGTGACATGGGTGTCAGGCGAAGTGTTAGGGAGATTTTTACACACTCAGCCCTTTCGGCGTTCCCTCAGAGCTCCCGCTGTGCGAGTACGCTCGCGTCCCGACGGAACCGAACGCGCGAACGCTGTCAAACGTGCGCGCGCGGACGCGAGAGAAACGCGACGCGGCGTTCCCCGAATCCTGCGGAGTTCAGCGCGTTCAACCGACCGACCGCAGAGCGGGGGGGGGGGGGGGGTGAGAAGGGTGCGGGAGCCACGCCCAGAACACATTTGCTTCGTGAGTGACAGCGCCCCAAAGCCACGCCCATGCAAGAAACTTCAAAGGGAAGGCATTGAGTAGGTTTTTAAAAAAAAACACACACACACACACACACACAAGTTCGTATTGCTATACTTGTGAGGACTTCCCATTGACTTCATTCTGTAACCTCTAACCCTAAACCTAACCCTAACCCCAACCACTACATGCCTAACCTTAACCCTAACCTTAACCTAATTGTAACCCTAACCCTCACCCGAAGTCCTAACCCTAAAACAGCCTCTTGAACTTGTGGGGACCAGCAAAAGGTCCCCACCTTGCGTAATTTTCCTCATCTTTCTATCCTTGTGGGGACATTTGGTTCTCACAAAGATAGTAATACATGCCCACACACACACACAAAACCAAAGCGGAAAACATTCCTTAACCTCTCAGAAAGGTCAATGGGAGTCAAATGCTGGAAGCTTTTTTTTTGCACATTTTTAAAAATGACTTCCTGTACTACCCTACGGACGGTGCTGGGTAACGAGTTGGAAGTTGTGTTCATTTTTATTTGAAACATTTTTTGGCAGAATTAAAGCGAAATAGCTTCGACTAAAATAGTCGTATTGATGTATTGAGACTAGGTTTTATCATAACACTCAATGATTAAATTCAAACCACGTGGATCGATTGGTAAACAACAGAGGTGGAAAAACCAGGGATCAGAAAGTGAATATCCTGGATTTCCCACCTCAGGTGACCAAGCACAGTGCGCAGGTGCGCAGGTGCGCCGCGTCCACACTGGACTCCCACCAGGCGAATTTTAGGAGCATGCGGGAAAGAGTGGGGTGGGGTGGGGATTTTGCGGGACGGGGGGATGAGGGGGGCAGGGTGGATGGGGGTCGGGGTGACGTGGGGCTGACCCCGCAGCGGAGTGCTTCCTCCCATGCTGGCTGTGATATGGGTGGAGGGAGGGGGAGGAGAGAGTCTTGGCTTTGCTGCCCAGGGTGTGCTGCGGACCCACAATGGAGTCCAGCCTGCGTGGGAAAGGGCACACAAGAGGTGTCAATCATGCACATCATCGCAGCGAAAGGGACTGCTGACGAGTCACGACTCACGGGTCATGACTCGCGACTCACGATTCATGACTCACGACTTGCGACTCACGGGTCATGACTCGCGACTCACGATTCACGACTCACGACGCACACCTCATGACTCACGACTCATGACTCATGACTCACGGGTCACGACTCACGGGTTCAGGGTTCAGAGTTCAGAGTACAGGGTGGGGGTGGGGGTTGGGGGAGGGGGGGGCAGCCATAGCCCACTGGAGAACTCCATTACACTGCCCCCTCCCCCATGGCACAGAGCTGGAAAACGCCACTGACGGGAGAGTAGGATATGCTTGCAGGGGAATGCTGGAGCCTGTCGTCTCCACTCCTCTTCCTGGTGTCTGTGTGCGTTGGCTGTCTCTCTCTCTCTCTCTCTGTGTGTGACTAACTCTGTCCCGGCTGCTGTTTCCAGGTCAGAGGCTGTCTCACACTGAAGCACAGCCTGGACACCTTTACCTGCCACAGGCACAGACACAGCTACTCTCCTTTCAGCCAGTCTGCAGGCCTGAGGCTGCTCCAGGTCAGTACTTACAGGATGTCTGTGCCTGTCAGTGTCTATCTCCATATGTATGTCCTGCACATGTTCCTGTGTACTTCATCTTGCTGTATCTGTTTCCAGGTGTGTTAAAATGTGTTGCTGTGTGTGTGTACATATGTGCGTGTGACAGGAGGGGCGTGTGTGTGTGTGTGTATGTGTGTGTGTGTGAGTGCGTGTGTGTGTGTGTGTGTGTGTGTGAGTGCGTGTGTTTCTGTGTGTGTGTGTGTGTGTGTGTGTGTGCGTGCATGTGTTTCTGTGTGTGTGTGTGTGCATGTGTGTGTGTGTCTGTGTGTGTGTGTCTCTGCCCGGCCCTCACCGTGTCTGTCTGTCTCACCGTGTCTGCCTGTCTGTCTGTCTCACCGTGTCTGTCTGCCTCACCGTGTCCGTCTGTCTCACCGTGTCTGCCTGTCTGTCTGTCTCACCCTGTCTGTCTGCCTCACCCTGTCTGTCTGCCTCACCGTGTCTGCCTGTCTCACCGTGTCTGCCTGTCTGTCTGCCTCACCGTGTTCGTCTGTCTCACCGTGTCTGCCTGTCTGTCTGTCTCACCCTGTCTGTCTGCCTCACCGTGTCTGCCTGTCTCACCGTGTCTGCAGGCTCTTGATCCTGCACAGCATGTCCAGGTGTCCAGCAGAGTACTGCTCGATCACGTCCTTCACATCATACGGCCGCAGCGTCTCCTTGAACTTCTTCTTCGCCACGTGGAACTTCATTATCCTGCAATGGCCAGCAGGGGGCGTGCTTACAGTGCCAAATACACAGTAAATACAAAAAACACACCTGCTTCTGAATTCGGCTCCTGTATGAACATGATAAAGCTAAAAAACATGAAAAAAAATTTCCAATCAGTCTTTTAAAAAAAATTTTTTTTTAAGTATGTATTTTCTTGTAATGCAGCCTGGTACAGCAACTTTTAATTAACAGTACCAACATTTCTGTGTAGGTGTTGAACTTTGAAATTAAAACATTTTGTGAACAATAACAGGTGCATGGTAATTTTAGCAAGGGTCCAAACATCATTTTTTTTTTTAAAGTACAGGACTGACAGCTATGACAGTTACGATCAATGAGGCTTGTTCACAGTAAGATTTGTTTTCCCACAACTATTAAAAGGCCAAGAGTAAGGTTCATGTCGGACTGTATTTAGCCTGTGGGTCGCTAGCTGAGTAGCCTGCCCCAAAACAACATCAGAGAAGGGGGATATGCGCCTTTTCTAATTCTGTGCCCAGTTCCTCTCCGGTTGAGTTCTCAATCAGGACACCCCCCCCCCCCACCGTTCAGCTACCGTTCGTGGCCCTTCTCATGAACAGCGATTCTCCCGGGACTGCTCGTTATCTTCAAAGCTCGTAACTGCGCAGATGCTGGAGGTTATTAGTGTGGTAAAAATCCCGTCTCTCGAATCTTGGGCTGCACTGTCCATGCTCAACCACTAGAGGGCAGTCACCAAACAAAAAAAAAGATTGGCCTGAAATTTTTTTGGATCTCCAAGGAAAGTTGATAGTTTGAGACAATCAAGGTGTGGTGTTAGGGTTACATTAAATATCCTGCCACTCATATTTAAAATGACAATAACATCACACCGTGTTTTAACAGCTGTGTGATGCGAAGCTCTGATATTGAGACGTATTGTCTTTTAAACCGCAAATGCAGTATTTCTACTTAAAACAAGGCATTGTGGATTGTAATGCCATATCCTTTATTATTCCTCCATAGGGGTGAAAGCTTCTCCCGGGGTGGAGGAATTCCAGCCGTTTTGAAAGAAAACAGCGTTCGTGACGACCTGCAGCTATAAAGCCCGCCCCCCCGACCCCCCCAACCCCCCACGGTAGGGAGCGGTAAACCTATCACCCTGAGAAGGTAGAGGGAGGGTATTGCTGTACCGGCAGGACGCTGTTAAGGTCCGAGCGGGGGGTACGTACGGGGGGGGGGGTCTGTGTCCATCTGTAGCGTTAAGCACACAAACAACCTACAGCGGGACGTCCCGAGTGGAGAGAATTGGGCAGCGGGGGAGCATGTCTGAACCAGGGGGGCGAGTCCCAAATTTCTCACGACTCCTCTTTCGCTCCCGCCCCCCCCAGCACCCGCGCCGCAGCAGGACGGGCGTACAGGGCAATGTGGAGGGGGGGCCCGGCAGGGGAGGGGGGCAGCTCACTTTACCGGCTCAGGGGTGTGAGAGAGGGGGAGACGAAACGTAGGAATGGGAACAGGCCGTTCCCGGTGGATGAGGAGCACTAACCAGCTTATTATTTATTTTAATTGTACCTGTATCTTTTTATGAATCTCACTACTAACTTTTTTTTTCCCCCCCCACCAATAGCACTTTACAGTGCTTCATCCATTATTCATTACACACTATGCTCAGTCACTACCTCTAGGCCTACAAGGCCCTGAACAGGTGTACTTAAGTTCAAAAAAGTGGGAAGGTCTAGCTGACGAGTACACAGTGGGTAGGACGGCTTGTAACCGAAGGTGCAGGTGTCGGTAGGCCTGCGTGTACTGACAAAGGGACTTAACCGAAATTGCTCGTTCGCTGGATAACATGATACAATGTAAAATGCTGGTAAGTTGGTAGTTGCTCTGGATAAGCGTCTCAAGCCTTATAAGCTGATTGTAGGAGGGGGAGTTGACACACAGGAAGGAAGAATGTTTGTAAGGACGAGCGCAGGGACAGCTGCCACCCCCCCCCCCCCTCGAGGTGCCAGGCTGGCTCAGGCACCCAGAGGACGGCCTGGGGGAACCTTCCGGAACGCGGGGCGCCACCTCCCTCACCTGACCGCCCGGATCACACACTTGACGGCGGGCGTCAGGTCCTCCACAGAGATCTCGCAGTGGCAGCCCTTCTCATCGAAGCCGTCGTCCACACCCAGGTTAGCGTCGGCTGAGAGAGAGAGAGAGAGGGATAGAGAGAGGGAGAGAGAGAGATGGAGAGAGACAGAGAGAAATGGAGAGAGAGATGGAGAGAGACAGAGAGAAATGGAGAGAGAGAGAGGGATAGAAAGAGGGAGAGAGAGAGAGAGAGAGCAGAGAGAGGGGGGAGAGAAAGAGAGGGATAGAAAGAGGGAGAAAGAGCAGAGAGAGAGAGAGAGAAAGAGAGTAATTATTCTCCCGTGTCACAGATGACGAGCCCCTTCTCAACCTCAGGGTTCAGTTAGCTGTTAGCAACGCTGGCTGCTTAAGCACGGCGGCGTCTGCACCACGGGCCTCGTCCAGAAACGAGCCAATCCGTGGCCCCCGTGAGTCATCGTGTGAAGCACCTTTAGACCACACCTGGGAATTCAGCGGTTCATCCCGGGTCGAATTACAGGACCGCCGCGAAATGTTTTACGGGCATCTGCGTGGATGTCAGCCGCACGAACCCCGGGGTTCGTTTGCGTTCCCGGGGTCGGCGCGAGCTGCTCCACACTCAGCGCTTTAACCGACGGCGCACGTACGCACGGCATTCTGGGAGTGCTGGTCGCCGGTGTCTGGGGCTTCCGTCCATCGCATAACTCCGGTGGGATGCACTTACGGGACGCTCCCTTCCATTTCGGAGCTGCTGGCGAGGCGTGCGTCTGCTGCACGGACGCGACGCGGCACAATGGAAGAGAGCCTCTTTTGTGTAAGACGAGAGACTGCGCCGCACGAATGCGCTATAATGGGTCCGGATAAAAGCCCACAAACGCAGCGCAGCATAATGGATAAGAGTCTGTACGAGAGAGAGTGTGCTGCGTGAGTGTGCCGTAATGGACACGGGTTTCTCTGCGCGAAAGCGTCTGCTGGATAAATGTCGTGGATGAGAGTCGCTCCGTGTGAGAGCGTCTTCTTCGTGAACGTGTGAAATCCACATGAAAGGACTCGGCAGCGGCAGGCAGGCCTGGCCGGTCAGACCGGCCTTTCGGAATCTTTTCTGCCAACTTTTCCGCTACTTGAAAATATCGCTAACGAGGCACATCTGTCACCGTGCGGGGGTGGGGAGGGGGGAGGTGGTGGGCGAAACGAGCTAAATGTTAACTGCAAGTCGAGTCAAGTCCCCCCCCCCCCTCGCCACAACCACCCACCAGCCACCCCCAGGAGAACGGCGTATCTCTGGCCCCCCCGGGTCAGAGCCAAAATGGCGCCGCAGGATGTGGGCCCCGCTGTGCGGTCGCCAGCTTCCCCTGGTGATTATGATACCTGGATGCTCCACGGGCCCCAGCGCCTCTGGCAGTCTGAGCCTCCCGCCTTAATGAGCTCAGCTCTGAGACCAGCAGGGCTGCTGCAGGCTCCAGTGCAGACTGGAGGGTTTATAATAAGCCACACACTGACACACACACACACACACACACACACACACACCGCACGTATACATACACACACTGACACACACACACACACACACACACACACACACACCCGCTCACACGTATACATACACACACTGACACACACTGACCCCCACACACACACACACACACACCCGCGCGCGCACACGTATACATACACACACTGACCCACACACACACACACACACACACACACACACACACCCGCACGTATACATACACACACTGACACACACTGATCCACACACACACACACACACCCGCACGTATACATACACACACTGACACACACGCACACACACACCCGCGCACACGTATACATACACACACTGACACACACTGACCCACACACACATACGCGTACATAAACACATATTGAACACCCCACCCATGCTTTGACACTGCTATGTCGAACTTCTTTTGATCAATTCTTACTGTACCACACACACTCTGCCCGTGTAGTATAGATCACACCTGGGCCTAACAGTTATTTGAACAATATTAACCTGACAGACATGAGTAAAATCACAAAATTGGAAAAATTCTACCAGCCACAATAACAAAAAATATCCCTCTTTCATATGAATGCACACTCTGGCTAGTAACATACTTTGTTCAACAATTCTCAGGATCTAAAAGAACGTTATCAAAAAAATTAAAACTGCCCAGCATCTACGGAGTTAAAAGTGTCTGAGGAATTTGACCCGGGTTCCGGAAGGTTCCAGCCGCGCCCCTCGGCATGTCCGCGAGTCTCAGGGAGCGGACTCTCCCCGAGGGGTTGGGGATTGTGCGTGGTCAGCCAACGGGACCGCGGGGTCAAAGGGCACGGCCGGCCCCCGGGGCCCGCTCCGATTGGCCCGATCGCCGCTGACCGCCGCCGCCGTTCCCAAGGCCCTCATAAGGGGAGAAACAGGGAGAAGCGGGCGGAACCCAGCACCACGGAACATTCTGTTCCTTTCCTCATCATCCTCATCTTCATCTTTATCATCATAATCATCTTCATCATCATCATCATCACTGTCATCATCATAATCATCACTGTCATCCTCACCATCATCCTCATCATCATAACCATCATCGTCCTCATCATCACTGCCATCATAATAATCGTCACTGTCATCCTCACCATCATCCTCATCATCATCTTCATCATCATAACCATTATCGTCCTCATCATCACTGCCATCATAATAATCGTCACCTTCATCCTCACCATCACCATCCTCATTATAATTATCATCATCATCACCCACATCATCATCATAATCATCACCTTCATCCTCACCATCATCACCCTCACCATCCTCATCATCACCATTAACAGCTAATGCATGACTGTTAAAAACTGTGTGCAATACAGTTTGTCTATCTATCTAGAACCGTGTTTGCCAACCCCGGTCCAGAAGGACTACAGGGTCCAGAAACCAGGTGAGGGGAGTTACCTGTATCTGCAGCTGCTTTAATTGATCAATTAATCAATTAAGTAACGATGAGAAAGCCCGCTCACCGTGCGGCCCCTCCCAGATTAAGATTAGGAGCCCCCTACAGAAGGTTTCCAGCAGCAGGAGCACCAGCTACCCGAACAGCTGGACCTCATTTCGACCGCGAGCGGGAAAGGTGCACTTGCACTTCGCGAAACGCTACAGGACCGGCAGCTGTGTGGCGGGCGGGGTTCTATAGCACCGCTGTGTGCTCCTCAGTTTGAGGCCCTAAGGGCTTTCTGAATTAACAGACTTGAGTCAGCTTCTGGGAAGAGCACGGAGCAGGGCAGCTCGACCCCGTTCCTAGAAAGTGCTGTCCTGTAGGTTTTCTCACCGATCCTAACAAAGCAGCAAACCTCACTCTACAGCTAGACCACGGCTGCCCAGCCCTATTTCTGGAAATGTACCACCTTGTAGGTTTTCCCACCAACCCTAACAAAGCACACCTCATTCAACAGCCAGATCTGGGCTGCCCAACCCTATTCCTGGAAATGTACCATCTTTTAGGTATCCACACCAACCCTAACAAAAGCACACCCCACTCAATAGCTAGAGCACGGCTGCCCAACCCTGTTCCTGGAGATGTAGCGTCTTGCAGGTTTTCCCACTAATCCTAACAAAACACACCTCATTAAACGGCCAGATCTGGGCAGCCCAACCCTATTCCTGGAAATGTACCATCTTCTAGGTATCCACACCAACCCTAACAAAGCACACCCCACTCAATAGCTAGAGATCTCGTTGAGCTGCTAATCAGTAGAATCAGGTGTGTCAAACTAGGGTTGTAATGAAGACCTACAGGATGGTAGATCTCCAGGAACAGGGTTTGGGTAGCCTTGGAATTGACACTTGTGCACCTTGGGGTGCTCACCCCCCACCCCCCAGCCCCGATGCGTATTTTGGCCACGTAGCGTATAGGCAGAACTCTGCCACTGATCCTTTTTCCTTTATTCATAAAAAAATTGGGAATCTGGGGAAAGGCCTTTGGTGGCTTCCCACAGTAAAAAAAAAAAATATATATATATATAATCACAAAAATACTGCACCAAAGAATAAAAAAAGAGAACTCCAAAGCCCTGTTCAGGCGTGGCCACCCATCTGAGAAGGTTATTTGCTTTACTGGAGGAAGAGGATATTCGATTCTCGCAGCTGGCTTTGCTGTGATGAAGATAAGTTTCGCTATAATGGAAAACACCTCTGGGACCGATCTCCAGCAGTTAGCCAGCTCTCTGTTTGGATTTGCTTGGTTATTACAGGCCGGGGATTTTTAGACGGAACCACCACCCCCCCCTCCCCCCCCCACCACTGCCAGGCCCTTCCAGTCGCACTGGCATCCCCCCGGAACCCATCCCGCAGGGCTCAAACATTCCTAGCGTGGCGCTGGACCTGGCAGGGGCAGTGCCACCGCCGAATCACAAGCCCCGTCGTTACAGAAACTCTCCCCGCAAGGCCGAGAGAAAGCACGCTCACGCTCATCTCTCCTTTCCTGGCAAAGACTGAACACAAGCAGAAGAGAACACTGCAGTTCCAGCCATTGTTGTTTTTGTTCATATCTGAACCACCGCAGGTAATTAAGACTTTGCTATCCGGAAACATCGTGACAAAGGCACCCTATGAGATACAACAGGCCCTGAACTCCAGACTGCATTACAAAAGCTCCCATGCCCCAATTTAAAAGCATCAACAAAAAAAAAAATTTTTTGTTTTTAAAGTTGACATTGTACATACGGCAAGAAGATTGAGAACTGCCCACGTAAGGAAGTTAAGAACATGTAAATAAATCATACATACTTTACATACAGCAACAGGGCTAGACCTCAGTTTTACACGCAAAGTCGGTTAATCAGCTGATAGCCCAGTCTGCCAATGGGAAGATGTGTGTGTGGAGGGGGCGGGTCCCTCACCGTCGGGCGCGGGGCGTGATTGGCTCTTGAGGCGCAGCGAGGGGCGGAAGCGGGTGCGGTCGTTGAAGCTCCAGCTCTTCTGCACCTTGGCGGGGCTGGTGCCCTCGGCGCTGATCTCCGCCCCCGGGGACCGCCGGTCGCTCACCGACGTCTGCCGGCTCTTTATGCTCTGACCGCGCGGGCTGGCCATGCGCACGCGCTCCTTAAAGCTCAGCTTCTGACTGCGGGGCGGGGCGGGGGGGCAGGGGAGAGGGGAGGGGAGCAGGGAGAGAGAGAGGGGAGGGGGAGAGAGGGGGGGAGGGGGAGAGAGGGGGGAAAGAGGGAGAGAGATAGGCAGAGAGGGAGGAGAGAGAAAGAGAGAGAAAAAGAGAGACTATGAGAAAGTCACAATATACCCAACAGTTTTAGAGTGAATATGCTTAACATCCTCAAACACAACCCAAAGAAAGAGCGAAATGTTAATAAACAGGACTGGTCTATAGATTGGACATCCTTACCTTGTTAATGTACTCACACTAAGCCAAGCAGCAAAGGTACTAGGTAGCACTGACATAGCTCACATAACTCTTCTGCTACTGCTATGTTATTCGGCAAATCGGTGTCTTCTGTGTTTGCCTTTCAATACACATTTTAGACCTGCATAGTCGTCTAACGTACATGTTAGGGATGGACTGACAAGGTGGTGAGATGACCATCCGGGACCAGCATGCATTGCAGCAGGTGCGCAGGGGATGCTGTAAAGGCAAGCAATATGCACAAGCAAAAGGCCCTCTGTGGTTCCTTCAGTGTGATTCGGCGCTTCTACGTACCGGTGTCTCAAAAAAAAAAAGACAGAATGAGTAACAAGGCCTTGGAGGAGAGCTCTCTAGGTTACGCAGGAGCGGAGGGCGAGTTTCGGAGTGACAAGTTAATATACGCGCGCGCGGGACGGAGCCGACACCGGCGAGACGAACCACACCACTGTACTGCGCACGAGCGCCGAGCTGCGGGAGATCCGTCACAGTCACAGTGACGCGATGGTTTTTGGTCTCAGCCTTTTCCCGTGACAGGACGGAAACAGCCTGACTGTTAGCATGCAGGGATGCCGTGTGTTCGTGCGGGCGAGTTTGGAAGTGCTGAACGGCAGCTTCATGCGGTGGGGTCGGGTGGGGTTGGGTGTTGGGGTTGATGTGGAGCAGGCAGGCGAGAGCAGGGAGGACTACCACGTTACCTGTACGCAGAACCCCCCCCCCCCCCCATCCCCGCCTTTTATCCGTTCTTATTTCATTGCCATTTTATTTTTTAAAGAGCTTTGAATGCCACGTAAGAAAAACACTGCACAAGTTTAATTAGGTCTATGATTATTATTATTATTATTATTATTATTATTATTATTATTATTATTATTAATGTCTGAAATATTCGTAGCAAAGTTATTCTTATTATTTACACTGGCACGCACTAATCACAATACTGGCCATTTTCAACACACTGGTGGTTTTTCAAGTTTATAAACAGTTCAGGGCAGCCCCTATTTAAAGACAACAAACTGCACGGTCAGTCACGGCTACAGAACAGACCCAGTGTACTTAATTCCCCCTTAAAATAACACGAGAGAGAAAGGGGGGACACCCAGTTCTGCCGCATATTATTTCGACGATATTAAAATGCTGTTTCATTTTCTCCAGTAAGTGTTCAGAAAGTACTAATAACCGAACAACGGTGCGCCCGCATCAGGTCTTGATATCAAAGTGACGTCAGTTTCCTCCGTGTAACCTTGAACCAGAAAGGGTGGTAACAGTACCAGAGTTCCTCAGAGCCGTAAATCAGGGCCGTAAAGTCGTTACGCAGTCGCTAATATTCATCGATCGCATGATGTCGCTACAGCTTGACGGGCCGATATTGGTGAAAACAAAAAAAGTGTATTAAAGAAGCAACCTGTCTGTCGATGGCTCCGGTTAACCGAGACGTGCTTTTAGTAGTCATGCGCGGCAGAGACCTCATGCAGACGGACCAGGAGGGTAGGGCACGTCCGTGTGTCTTTGTTTGCCAGACCGTCAGGCAACAGGCAGCGTCCAAACAGGCTACTTGCACTAAGAACGTCTGTGCTGTCACCTATACGGTGGCTTCCTATATCAATAACACACTGTTTGGCGTGTGCGACAGATACTAGCGTAGCATCATAACCACATACATTACATGTAAAACATTCAGGTTTAATGTGATATTGTATTGTTTAAAATAAAACTGGATTTAGCTTACATCCCATACAGAACAGAACATACAAAGGAATAAGGATGTTCAGAGAATAACAAGCAAGTTTACAAGCGCTTCTATAAGCAAACTGAGCAACAGGCTTCAGGCTTTACATTTCTGGCTTATACAGGTATCTAAGGGTTGTTAAGCTCACAAAGCAGCTGTTAGACTTACTATATTGCCTTATTTTAGATTGCTCTTGGAATCAATATTGAGCTTATGTTACAGAATCACAAGCCAGTAACTGCTAAAATTGCTAGCACTAATAAAAAATATCATCATCACTGTAATCTAGTCATATTTTTGGCCAAAATCTAAGTGTCGAAGGGATACTTCAAAAAGACAAGTCCATGTGAAAATGCACAGCAGACATCATTTGCATGAATTTACCTAAATATGGTATGGCATGCCTGTCTAATGCTGCATTATATATATATATAAAAGTGTGTGCACTCACTACATGACAAAACATAGCATACACGGGCGTTGTGAGAACACAGACCGGACCAGATAGGGTAATAACTGCTGGAATAGTTTTCTATGCAGTAGAGTTCTTAGTGCAAGCAGTCCACCAAACTCACCACACTACAAATTTTTCATCTTACAGTTAGTCACCCCCTGAACCAGGAGCAGCCGGATGCCAGGGCGGTGGGCGACGTGTACTTTAGTCCATGCACCAGCGATTAATTGGCATTCCCAAAGATCATGTGACTGAGAGTGGGATGCTGGGTACCTATGTTTCCGTGTGGTATACCTCCTGAAGAGCTTCTGTTTACTACTAAGAACCTGACTAGGAATGAGGGAAAATAGACGATCATGTGTTATTTCAATAAAGAAGTAGTGCCATTTCCTTAGTAAGCAGCATGGTATTTTAGAAATGGCAGGACAAGACAACTGAGGTTGAGAAAAGGAATCACTATCGTTCTGACACACACCTGTTTGACGATTCAATAATTTAACTGCACGTGTTCACCAGTGATATGTTTTCAACTTTCTGATGAGCAGTGCAGTCAAGCAAGATAAAAACGTAAATCTTTTTTGACAGACACTTCATTAAACATTGATGCTACTCTGACACGTACAGTACACACACACACGTGTAGATACTGCATACTCTCTCGCTCTCTCTCACTCAAACACACATGTACACGCACGCGCACGCGCACACACACACATATGCACACACACTCAAAGAGATGCTATCCACACTTTCCATCAGGTGAGTGAGCGTTCCATTAATTCTGGGAAGAGGTGGCGAATAAACAGGTAGACATTTCATGAGCAGTGCAGTGCTGAAATGAAGTGGTGAACTGGTGTAGTGGAGAACTAGTGAAGTGGTGAATTGAGTCCTCGTATGACACACTTTGCTGAGCGTGCCCGGGCTGGTATGAAAACGAGCACTGGTGTTAGGGCTTTTCAAACTTTAAGTGGGTTGCACAAGATGACCACCAAAGGTTAAATGAAGGTTGTTGCTGCTGATTAATGTACTGTCCCCCCCCCTCCGTGCCTGCCTATGGTGGTGACGTGGCAGAGCAGGATTCCGATCCATTCCATTTCATCTTTTTTTATTCATTAATTGAATTTAAACTCATTTTTTAAATTGAGTGCATTGAAATGAAAGTGACTCATAAGCCTTATAGTTTCGTAACTCGCTGTTTTCAGAATGCGTAAGTGAGGTAATTCAACTTTTTTTTTGCTACGGTAAATGTAAGAGGGTGTATGTATAGCCAGATATAATAAAAACATCAGTGATCTAATTAGCCCTGGATCCAGGCCAATGCTGCAGGCACAGATAATGCACTGTACTCTGATCAACTGTAAGCATTCGCAGTGCTTCTCACGGCAGACGCCGCGTGCACTCCCCCGCCTCCGGAGACCTGCCGTCTCGCTCACCAGGATGTCTTTCTAGCCTTCTCTCGCGATCGGCCGAGCAACCCCCGCCGCGCCAACGCAAACTCATTTCCGGTCGCAATTTCGATATTGTGCGGCTGGAAAATAAAAACGGCGATCTAGCCAGGCTAAGAAAACAAAAAAACAAAAACAAAAACAAAACAAAACAAAAAAACAGTTTGTCTCGTCCTGAGCATTCACGAGTATCCTGTGCCCCGTTCTCCGGGGGTTACCAGCGTCTCGTAACATTTTAAATATATTTTTTCAAATAAATAAAAAAGTGAAGTCCCTCTTTCAGTTGTCTCCTCTTCTCTCCGACCCCCGCCCCCCAACACGTTTTTTGTTTTTGTTCTTTTTAAATGTCACCTGGGCCCACGCAACCGTAATTTCACAGCTAATTGAAATACACGGGGAAAAATGGGCATGATCAATGCTGTTATTTTTTTCTTCTTCTTTTTGAACTCAACGAACCCGAGAACTCAATTTCTCTTCAACAGACACTTCAGAAGGACCAATCGCAAGGCAGTGGAATATATATTTATATCGGAGGAATATATATTTATATCGCCTGCATGAAGTGCACAAGTGAACTTGCACAGCTGTTTAGCGAGCTCGGGCTCACCAGGCTTCGTGGCCAAAAACGCGCTCGGGATTACGCACGCAGACAGCCGGCATTTCAGACGCCTGCATCTCAAATGTCTATTTGCGGGGATCCGTGTCATACAGTATGCAACAGGGGTTGCTCGCCTCTTCTTCCTATGTATTAAATAACTAGACCTCCGTGTCGCCTGCAAAGCAATTTACAGAAGCCGTTTTGGGCAGAGCCCATTGGCTCGTTTATTTTGGAGGTATTTGCTGTTTTTTGTGACATTTATAGCGCGGGGACAGCTGCAGTTGTGCGGAGCTGACTGACAGCCTCTTACTGGCTTGCAGGCCTGGGTCTGTAAGGGCTCTGGCAGTGCGCGCATATGCAGTAACTGAGGGCGGTGGGGGGAGGGGGGGGGGCTTAATGAGCAATATAAATAAGCCCAAATGGAAAAAGCACATCATCCCCACAGCCGCTCGTCCGGGCCGGTATGACGGGAGCAGACAGTGACAAACGAGCAGGCCCCTCACTTTCGGGAGAGTGGAGCTCGAGGCGGACCGCTGTGAGGCTCCCTCTCTCTCTCTCTCTCTCTCTCTCTCTCTCGCTTTATCTCTTTCCTCTCTCTCCTCTTTATCTCTTTCCTCCTCTCTACCCCTTTCTCTCTCTCTTCCCCCAACTCTGCCCCCTTTCTCTCTCTCTCTCTTCCACCAACTCTGCCCCCTCTCTCTCTCTCTCTTCCCCCAACTCTGCCCCCCCCCTCTGTATTCTGTAACTCTTATCTTCTTTTCCTCCTCTCTCTTGCTCTCGCTCTCTCTGCTTTTTAAGGGCATGACTGGAGAGCTGAGGAAAAGCTGACCTAAGAAAACTCCAGAATGCTGGTCACTTTGTTTACAAAAAGCTGATAAACCCCTGATAACAAAAGCATCTGGATATTTGAGTGGTGTGAGCGTGTGTGTGTGTGTGTGTGTCTGTGTGTGCGCGCGCACGTGTGCGTGCTGCTTTGAGCTAATCCTCATTTTTCTCATATGATGCCACATAAATATCATTCTGAAAAAAAAAAAAAACTGAATGCATTTTTGACACATGGTAGCTGAAAAAATGATATATTCACACATTCTTTATTACACACTTTCTGCATTCGCACTGAATTTGTAGAAGTCGGTTACACAAACCTTGTGGACGATTCTCCTTGGTCTTTCCTTCAGGAGACAGGTTACAGAAAGGGGACAAGGTTAAACAGATTAGTTCTTTGCATTAAGCACAGAGTAACACACAAGCACACGCAACACGCACACAGATATTCTGGTAGGTACAGATACTAAGCAACACATTCGTCCGTATCAGCCTCACGTAAACAGTGTACATTTTTTGGAGGACACCAAGGACACCACAGAAAGGAGTGCGTCAAAAGCAAACCGCAAGACATTAAGAAAAAAGCGAAACTCAACTAAAATGAATCGAACTCCACAAAAAAAACAAAACACACGGTTTGGTAGCAGATCGCAGGCACGCATGCAAGCACTGCACAGTACGCATGCAGGCAGTCTAGGAAAGCTCTAGCAAGGACAGGGAGCTACGGATAAGGAGGAGAGGGACCGGCATATCTTGTGTTGTTTTTTAAAAGAAAATTTAGTGTCTGTGTTTGAACTCGCGTAAAGCAAGATGCTAAGGGTGACACGCACTGCTGAAGTGCTTTGACGCTGCTGTTGCCATGGAGACAACAAATTCAGCCACCGAAATATGTGAGAACTAGAATGTTCTGTCACCGGTGACAGGCTTTTCAATTCTGTCCAACCCGTTGGACGAGTGCTTTGCATTCTGAATTAAAAGCTGTGGTTCCAGGTCAATCTCGTGTGCGTGCGTGTGTGTGTGGGTGTGCGTGTGTGTGTGCGTGCACGTGTGTGTGGGGGTGTGCGTGTGTGTGTGCATTTACATGTGTGCACATGCATACCTGTGTGTGTGTGTGTGTGTGTGTGTGTGCGTGTGCGTGTATGTGTGTGCGTGCGTGCGTGCGTGCGTGCGTGTGTCTGTGTATGAATGTGTGTGTGCGTTCATGTTTCCACAGATGGCTCGCCAAATATTTCCAGGCTCCAATTAATCACCTGCAATAAAGCCGAGCTCTTTATCAGTCTACCTGCCCCGTCTCTGCTGCCAACCTGCTCTGGATCTGTGCCTGGCAGAAGAGCAGTTTGCTCAATAAATTCCGATTGGCTAATTGACAGTTTAAAAAAAGAAAAGAAAAAAAAAAACTACTTTGAGTGCCGGGAGAGAGTGGGGAGAGTGACTGAACGCTCTGGGCGTGATGGCGAGTGTGGCTCGGCTCTCATTGTTTTCGATAGAGAGAGATTTGGCTCCACAGCTTGTTTATGCACGAATGCCTTTAAGCTCGGTGGCTAAAGACCCCGAGCAGCACGCGCAGGAGCCTGGATAATACCGGTCCATTCGATGGCTGTGAACCATTTGAAAAAAATTATAACAAAAATAAAATAATAATATAACGTATAAACGAATGTATGCATGAATGTATTCAAAGAAACCCAAACAGAATTTGGAAATTGAGTGAAGTTAAGTATGTTGAGTTATAGAGGGAGAGGTTCAGGTACCGATTAACAGGAAACAGGAAGTGAACAGCTGAAGGAGCACAGACACCAAATACAACACCAGCTGCCAGAGTTGTACCTACTTTGCAGGGCTGCAGGTGTGCAGCGCCTTCAAATGAGGCTTCCAGGTAGCGATGGAAACCGAGTTCTCATCAGCCGCATAACTACGCCAAACACACTGCATGCAGAATATACGAAAACCAGGAAGAACGGGGGAAAAAGGAGGAAACAACAAAGAAAAAGGGGGGGGGAACAAAAACGAGAATTAAAAAAAGAGAAAACAAGGCCAGAGGGAAGGGAGGGATAAAAGAAAAGAAGAAAAAAAAAAATCGAAAAAGCAGATTAGTAAAAAAAAAAAATAAAAGGAAAAAAAAGGAAAAAAAAAAGGAAAACAAAAACAGTACAAGTCACAGGTGTGTCTTCAGCTGGTTGCTGGGATACCTGCCTGAGGAGGGGAACAAGACTATCATAGTGGCTCCAGGTGGCGCTCAGATAGGGCCGGCTAGCGTCGGTGGAGTAAAAGCGCCACGCAGCCTGGGGCAGGGGCAGAGACACAGAGGGGTACACCCGGGACATGGTGAGGTCACCAGCACGACACGCACACGCATGTACACACGCACGACACGCACACGCATGTACACACGCACGCACACGACACACACACAGACGCACGCACACACACGCACACACATGTACACACGCACACGCATGTACACACCCACACAACACAGCACACGCACACATAGCACACACTACGACACAACAACACACACGCACACAATAGAACACAATGCACCACACACACACACACAACCACACACACACACACACACACACATAGACACACACACCTACACACACACACAAAGCCTGGAGATGCTTGTCTCAGTCTTGGGTACAGGACAGGACCGCCTCCCTTCCTTTGAAACCAAATGATGTTAATACAGATAGAGGAGCGGACAGCAGGACACAGGGGGGGGGGGGTGGGGATGAGGGGCGGGGTGACACAGGGGCGCTCCACCACGGGCGCGATGGCCTCCTGCAGGCCACACCTTTTAAGCGGGGAGAAATGAAGAGGGCGGGGAGAAAGGCACGGTGATGAGGTCCAATTAAACCCCCCCCGCATCCCCCATCCCCCCCGCGTCGACATGGGAACGAGGGGCTTTTAAATTTCATTACGCCCTGAAAGAAAGAAATGAGCTGCAGCAGCACAGCCGCCGCCACTTCCTGGTGGCCGACCGCCCCGCCCCGCCCCTTCCCCCACCCCGCCCCGTCCCATCTCCCCGCCACGCCCAGGGACCCGGAGGCCCTCCGCGTGCGTCTCCCTCCCACCATCCCCAAAAACGGCCAGGCGCGATCGGAGTTCCCCCCCATGCTTGTTTTTGCGCCAGACAAAGTCGCCCGTGGCGTCTACGACAAAGCTCCGCCCCCTGAGGGGTAGTCTCGCTCCAGACTCCGCTCAAATATCTGCTCCGTTTCCTCTGGGTGCGGCAAAAACTCGCTTTGCTGATAAACGATGCAGGGAGATGAGAGAGGCTGCAGTGGAGGGGTGGGCCGTGGGCCCTGTGCTTTAGGGAGCAGACATCGGAGACCCCAGTTGGTCTGGGGCGGTGGTACCCAAACTTTCAGAGCCTCAGACCCACATTGAATGCCATACATTTTCTGTGGCCTACCTCATGTTAAGATGTAGCCCAGCGCACGCTCAAATTACGAACGGCATGAGTTTTTGTTACCGTAAAAGCAGCAGCATTCAGAGTGTAAGGTCTGGGATGCATATAGCGAGCGCAGTGTTCAATCTGAGTGATGTGAATTCAAATGGTAAATGGTAAGCGGACTGCATTTATATAGCGCTTTTATCCAAAGTGCTTTACGATAGATGCCTCTCATTCACCCATTCTCTCACACACACACACACACACACACACAACACCCAACAAAACACACACACACACACCTCACCACACACACACACGTCACACACACTCACAACATACCACGTGAAGGTGCTGCAAGTACCATCACTATTGATCTTGCGGAGAGTAAAATCAGGAAATTATTTTTTCATATCCATCTCAGGGCCTGTAAACGTGTCCTGGCTGTCTCTTTAACAGACCAGCCCTCAGCCCACCCCCACAGCGTGGAGTGAGTGCTCTCTAATAAGCATCAGCCTGACATATCGCCATGGAAATAAAGCAAGGTTGCCAAGGTTTTAACCACAAGGGCGCACTCCAGTGATTCTGAGCTTGAGTGTACGTGTGTGTGTGTGTGTGTGTGTGTGTGTCTGTGTGTGTACGTGTGTGTGTGTGTGTGTGTGCTTACAGTATGTGCGTGTGTGCTTGTGTGTGTGTGTGTGTGTGTGTGTGTGCGCTTATGTGCATGTATGTATGTGTGTGCGCTTATGTGTGTGTATGTGTGTGTGTGCGTGAGCTTATGTGCGTGTGTGTGTGCTTATGTGCGTGTGCCTGTATGTGTGTGTGAGAGAGAGAGAGGGAGAGAAAAAGAGAGAAAAAGGAAAGCATCCTGAAGGATTAACGCACAGTACATCCGAGTGCCAGTGATTTCATCCGCGGGCCCAGATTGTGTCAATCCCTTCGACCGAAATGCTAACGGCGTACCGAATCCCCGTGGTCACGGTTCAGGCTCGCCCCCGGGGCCGACCAATCAGGCCTCATACATATCAAACCCGTAATTAAAGCAGACAAGCCGGCTGCGATGGGGAGCGGGGACCGCGGTACAGTGCGGTACAGTGCGGTACAGTGCGGTACAGTGCGAATCAGAGCGGTTTCTGAATCAGGGCGGTTTCTGAATCAGGGCGGTTTCTGTCAGGCGTTTCTGCATCGGCGTTCTGAATAGGAGCGGGGGCTGAAGGTCGGCTGAATCGCGTTCCTCGCTTTCTAAACCCCGAGCCTGGCGAGACGGACAGCTCCTCAGTCCCTAAACCCCGAGCAGCCCCCCCCTCTCAGTCCCTAAACCCCAGCAGCCCCCCCCCTCAGTCCCTAAACCCTGAGCAGCCCCCCCCTCTCAGTCCCTAAACCCGATCAGCCCCCCCTCTCAGTCCCTAAACCCCGAGCAGCCTCCCCCCTCTCAGTCCCTAAACCCTGAGCAGCCTCCCCCCTCTCAGTCCCTAAACCCCGAGCAGCCCCCTCTCAGTCCCTAAACCTGAGCAGCCTCCGTCCCTCTCAGTCCCTAAACCTGAGCAGCCCACCCTCTCAGTCCTAAACCTGAGCAGCCCCTCTCACCCTAAACCCTGAGGAGCCCCTCTCAGTCCCTAAACCCTGAGCAGCCCCCCTCTCAGTCCCTAAACCCGAGCAGCCCCCCCTCTCAGTCCCTAAACCCCGAGCAGCCCCCCCCCCTCTCAGTCCTAAACCCTGAGCAGCCCCCCCTCTCAGTCCCTAAACCCCGAGCAGCCCCCCCCCTCTCAGTCCCTAAACCCTGAGCAGCCTCCCCTCCCCCTCTAGTCCCTAAACCCCGAGCAGCCCCTCCCCTCAGTCTCTAAACCCTGAGCAGCCCCTCCCCTCTCAGTCCCTAAACCCTGAGCAGCCCCCCCCCTCTCAGTCCCTAAACCCTGAGCAGCCCCTCCCCTCTCAGTCCCTAAACCCTGAGCAGCCTCCTCCCTCTCAGTCCCTAAACCCTGAGCAGCCCCTCCCCTCTCAGTCCCTAAACCCTGAGCAGCCCCTCCCCTCTCAGTCCCTAAACCCTGAGCAGCCTCTCCCCTCTCAGTCCCTAAACCCCGAGCAGCCTCCCCCCTCTCAGTCCCTAAACCCTGAGCAGCCCCCCCCCCCTCTCTGAGCCCGTCGGGGAGTTTTTCTTGCCGCTGTCACCTTCGGCTCGGTCTGTGGGGGTTTGGGCTGGGGTACACTGTGAAAAAGCCTTTGTAAAACGCTCTGTGGAAATATAACTTGATTGATTGACCGGTTGATTGATTGATTGATTGATTGACTGATTGAACTTCTCTGCCGCAGCTCTGAACAAGCGCTTGAAATCAGAGACAGAACAGAAAAAATGTTTACATCACCCGAAAACACAAAAACCTGCCAGAGATTTGAAGGAGAAAAAAAAAACCACAGTAATCAGTCAGTGGCCGTACGACATTGGACATGTGCAGTCTGCGCACTCTCTCTCCTGCGACAGGTGAGCTCGAGTTTACCTGGATGAGACTGGCGGCCGGGTTTCTCCGCTTCTCAAAGTGCTTCTGCCTGTGCTGCTCCTGGACCTTCAGCGCGAAGCCAGAGCCCAGAATTCCCTGTGGTGGGAGCAGAAGGAGAACACACACACGCATACGCGTGCGCGCGTTACCACGGCAGCACCGGGAGCATCGCGTGCCGCGCAAATTTGGCGCTCGGAGGCCCAGGAAGCCGAGCTGCTGCTCCCCCCCCCCACCACCACCCCCCCCCTCCCCGCCCACAGAAGGACACTTCCGAGGTTTTACTCTGGAACTTTCTGCTGTTTACACAAGAAATGAGGGATTACGGTAACAAAAGCGAAAGTTCATCCAGCGGATCAGTTTCCAACACACGCGGCAAAAGAAAAGAAAGAAAAGAAAAAAGAAAAAAAAACAGCTAATGCTAACAGATTTTTTGAAGGAGCGCTGATTGTGTGGCGGGGGGGGTATCGTCCTGGCCTTGCGAAGCTCGCTCAGCATTTTTTCGCAGAATTGAAGAACTGCAATTCTTAAAATAAACCGTAAAGTAAAACAAAATGGCTTAGCGATCCTCGGACAGCGCAAGCGAAGCGGAAAGGGCGATTAGCCCCAGGCTAAGGGTACGAGGAGAGCCCGGACAGCAGTGTTTTATGACTCTTGCTGAGGCTGAATTGTCAGTGTCCCATTAGGGGCGCATGCATTATGGGAACGGGGTGTGGAAGTCACCTCTTGCACTATTTGGGCCTATGAGCACATTTCACTGGCTAAACTGCCCCCCCCCCCATAAAAGATCTGTAGTTACCCTCATGGAAAAAAAATGCGTGATCATGCAAAGCACATTCCCGTTATTTGACTGATTCAGATGCAGCCTCATTCAGTGCAATGCACACAGTTTACATTTTTATAGACAAACCATTTATGGATCGGCTATGCAAGTTTTATGTACAGTGAAGTGATGGAGACAAGGTGCAAAAGGGAGCGTTCTCTTCTTTGGATTTGAACCTGCAACCTCTCAGCTGGAAGCTTTGCCCCCTGCCTGTTCGATGACAGCTTGGAGCTGCCACAATAAACATTATCATGAATATTTAAAAAAAAATTTTTTTTTAAAGTACTAAAAAACAATGCATCACATGCCAACTGGGCATGAGGCATTGGGCACGAAACAGCGGGCATGAGATAGCGGGCACTCACCGCGGGGAGGGCGAAGAAGGAGATGCCCAGTAGCGCGAATCCCGCCGAGAGGAGGCGTCCCGTCCAGGTCTGGGGAGTCTTGTCCCCGTAGCCGATGGTGGTGAGGGTGATCTGAGGACACGGAGGAACGGGGGGGGGGGGGGGAGAGGCCAGGTTTCAAAGCCGAAAAACAGGCACAGCACCAAGGCTCATTCCACTCTTAGCAGCACTGCTCCAAAAAAGACGGCTTTTCTCTTGACAGTTGGGAGATATAAATCAGGGGAACGGAGAGAGCAGAGGAGGAGACGGAGAACGAGAAGAAGACAGAGGAAAGGAGGCAGGAGACCACACACTGTATTCTCGAACTCTGGATAATTGGGACTTTATTAAGTGGAAAACTGGAGGCCGCCTGCAGTTAGCTTCTTGAACTCACGGTACTGGGTCACACTACCTCTCCGGGAGAAGGGGGGGGGGGGGGGTCATTAACGAGCACAGTCAGAGATCATTAAGCAGGGACACGGTGGTCCTGATGACACCTGACGCTTAGAAGAAAAAAAACCACACAGAACATACTCCATCAATCGTTATTAACGGCCAAGGAGAGGAATTCTGTTGGTGATTGGTGGATACAATCTCGCTGCTTCCCCGGTCATTCTCACTGTGATCTTAGAGGTACGGGCAGAAAAGTATCCACCAATCATCTTCGACGATGTTCCACTGGCCGTCGCCATTGACTTCCGTGATTGGTGGAGCTCGTGTCTGGTTTATCTGCAAGCGAAATGCCAGCGCAGCCGTCAAGTCCCTGTTTTATTACCCCCCCCCCGACCCCAATGACCTTGCTCCCCACTGTCCCACTGGCGTCAAACATTCCTGTGATTTAGCAAAGAACCTTCCGGAATGTCCGTGGTCAGCACATGGGGCCCTGCTTTGAATCGAGGCGGCAGTAAAGAAAACCTTGAAGAGACAAAACCATCTACAGAGCTTCTTAATCAAAGGCGACATCAGCGTCACTCCCACCCCCCCCCCCCCCCCCACCCCATCCCGGTGCATTTAAAACTTTAACACAGTCCAGTCAGATGGGGTAAATACAGCAGAGCACAGTATTGCCCCTGTGGGGCAGTACAACCGGGAAATCGACTTGATTTGTTTTCTCTTTCGTTTTTTTAATTTTTTTTATAGCAAAACCAAAATCAGACAGTTGAAGGCAAGGCCTTTATGGTCCTCTCTGTCCCCGCAAAAAAATAAAATAAAATAAAATAAAATAAAAATAAAATTTTCTCGGGCCTCTTTCCGCCAGTTCTCTTCATCCCCTCCTCTCGTAAAAAAAAAAAACCCGCAGCCTCCTGCACTTTTGGGACGGCGGTTTAAGCAGGCGGTGCCGAGCCAAAGCAAATTTTACAACCCTAATAAAACCGCTCCGTCCGTCGGACTGATATAACCAGACGGCCTTGAAACGCTGCTCGCTGGAACGGCCGAATTGAGAAGTCTTCTGGCCTCTCTAAGGCTGATTGGTTAGAAAGGACTCTCCTCTAAGGCTGATTGGTCAGAATGGGCTTTCCTCTAAAGCTGATTGGTTAGAATGGGCTCGCCGGCTGCTATGTGCGCACTCAGAAAAAAGGGAATGAAAAAGTGCCTATAAAGGCAGAAACGCTTGTCATAGTTCCCTATAGGTACATAAAACCGTACCCCTGGCCAGTAATAGATTCATTTGTACCATTTCTGCTTGTAAAATGAACCTATTAGTGTCCAAATAGAACATTATTGTACTTTCAGGGTTACATTTGGCAAAATTTTTCCCCAAAGAACAGAAATGTACGTCCACTGTACTTCTTAGAGCAAGGGGGGGGGGGTAGTGGTCGACCCTCCACAGACCCTGGGGGGGGGGGTTAGGGGCTTCTCCACAGTAGGCATTCGCGGTTACGGCTATCTCCATGGAAACCACGTCCACGCTGCCATTCCGCTTAGACCCAGGTTCGCCCTCACTGGACCCCGGGTCATTTCCTGTCTAGCGTCTAATCACCCGGCCCGTTGTCATGGGGACAGGAAATGAGTGCTCTTGATCAAGCGATTGGTTTATTCTGCTCAGTGGACGCCGTGATTGGATGACCGATTTCTCTCGACTTAAGAAGGGCAATGTCTCTGGTCAGCATTTGTGTTTATTTGGCCTTACAATGTGTGTAATGTCTGACAAAAAACAAAAAAAACCTTTGTCATTTTGAATCATTATCTTTGCATTACTCTGCAATTGTGAAACATAATATAAAAATGATCATTTTTTGTATTTTAAAAGGTTTTGTTTTCTCTTCATTCACAATAAAATTCCAAATCTATGAGTAAATCTGTTATGCTGAAATCATCAATATCTATTAATTTATTTAGACATAACAGCATGTTTGGCTTCTAAACGTGTGATTAACTTTTAAATCATTTTGAATTAAACTTGTAAAGTGAACGGTCTGCTGTATCAAGTGTTATAGGGATAAAGCTGGCATCATTTTAATGGTATGCTATAATGCTTAGAGTCTGAACTTTATTACATTATGATAATAGGTAATAACACACAATAAGCAAATAAAACTAAAGCAAATCTTATCTTCACATCTTGAAGGTTCCCCGGTGTCAGTAGTTAATGAAAATAACAGGCACTGCAGGATTTTTCAAAAAATATTAAGTTCAATAAATCTATTAAAAAAATGATCCTCGGTTTTTTTGTTTCCACTGACATGGATATAAAATACTGTCTAGGCGGTCACCAAAACCATCATAAATTCTTAAGTGCGTTTTTTTTTTAAATCACAGAGCCAGTTGTGGTCAGATTTTTATCTGACACTCAGTCTCAGTCTCTCTGGAAGTCATCATTTCCAAAATCATAAAGATGAAGAAAAAGGGAACAATCACAATTTCCTGACCAGTGTTTCCACATTTTGTGCCTGATGGACAAGGCTTCCAGGCAGCTCCTAGAGCGAGACACTTTCGCATTTCTTCTCAACAAACTTTTTTTTTATTTTTTACTTCTGCGGCTCTGAGATTCAATAATTATTTTAGTTCACCGCACTGTAATTCAGCATTCTTACAAACTAAGGTTTGGGCTGGAGGAGCTTTTTTAAAAAAAAATAATCTCTGCAGACAGTTCTTGGAATGCTCCTTGACAAACACAGAGGACTCTGGGAAAGACGAATCGCAAGTCGCTCAAGAGCGGAAAGAGTGGCGTGGGCTTCGCTGTGTGGGGGCATTTTTCATCGAGGCGAGAGTGAAGGTCAACACATTTATCCATAAAAGGGAAAATGGGTTTCTGACACTACGTCCAGCTCCAACCTACGGTACGTATCCACACAGTACGCACTGTCCACCTGCGTTTGAACAGACCTTTAGCTTCCCAGTGACATGAACAAGGCCCAGGCAATGGGTTTGTACTTTTTTTCTTTCTTTTTTTTTTTTTCTAAACCTGCCATAACATTAGGCCATCAGCAGCAGAATAATGGCTGAAAGGTAACCATGGAAAGACAAACAGTCTGATTTAAGACAGCAACAGTCAGAGGGGAGAGAGAGAGAGAAGAAAGAGGTGAGGATCTTCTCAGACTTCTGAAGGGCTGCTCTGTGCGGTATGCCAGCGAGCTCTGGGGGCACTTTGTTTTCGTGTTTCCCGGGGAACGGAAAGCAGGACGGACTGCTCTCCTCTCCGTACACGATGTATGGAAAAATTAATTAACGCCACGGGGAGCATCCGTATAAATATTTGGAGATGTTAGAAGTACGTCCAAAGAAAGCCCTCTCTGTCGACGGCAGACCCATCTCACGTCACCGTCAGTCTTCCTGAGGGGAGAGCAGCCCCCGCCCCCCCCCCCGCACCCCGCCTCCACCCGCTTGCCCACCGTTGGCAGCGGTGCATTGTGGGAAGTGACTCACCGTGCCCCACCACAGTGCGTCGGCGTACGTGGCGAAGTCCTTGTTGAACTCCTTCTCCACCAGGTAGACCAGGAAGGAGGAAAAGATGAGCACCAGGAACCCGATGTACCAGGCAGTGACCAGCTCCTGCGACACAAAAAAATAAAAAATGACACAAGACACGGCGACGGATGGCCGCTGTCACGACTACCGTCACCATGACCACCACCCGTGACCAACGCGAAAACGACACTCCTGTTTACAGAGCCGGAGGCGGGGGGGGGGGGGGGAGAGGGAACAGGCCGCGGGAGGAGAAGCCAAGCGCCCTGATTGGCTGAGGGGGCAGCGGTCCGGGTCACGCTACGCTAGCCGTAATCCTAGCGCACCGCAGCTTAGCCGCTAATGGGCTTCGGTTCGGCCCAGAGGGGGAGGCATGTGGTCTGGCCACGCAGCCCCCGTTTCCAGTGACTCATGCCCACCCCTTAAAACCGGGGGACATGTTGTTCACTGTCGCCAAACTTCAGGACACCCACGGCTTTGCTGCCCTGACGCAGATCGACCGCTACTGAGGCCACTGAGCCGCACCCCAGGACCCTCGTGACGCTGCCTTCTCCTCGTCAGAGACGCTAACTCCACCAGCTAACCCTGCGTACGAGCGGCTGGTTTTTATTCGCAGTTAAACGGCGGTGCAGCGTCGCGCGTTCACGGCGAGGTTCCCGCCTTTCTGGCTGCGCCCGCCCGCTCCAGAGCAGCGCTCGCGCGCAGGTCATGTGACATCCCAAACGCGCTACGCGCCACGCGCAGGTCATGTGACATCCCAAACGCGCGCGATACGCTACGCCTAGCACTCCACCGCTCCGGGCTCAATGCAGCAACCTCGGGTGGGCGGGGGTGTGTGTGGGGGGGGGGGGGGTGGGTGGAGTTATTTCAATATGTGTTCCCTAATCTCCAAGAATTAAAGCGGAGATTAGTGTCCGGCTAGGGGGCTCAATAATAACAAGAGCGTTTGCCAGAAGTACTTCCTCGCCCTCGTCCTCGTCCTCTTCCTCGCCCCCGTCCGCGCGTGTGGCCCGAGGCGCAGGGTGCAGGACCCCGTGGCACCGCGCCAAAGTCATTATCCCCAAAAACACAGAACTGATGAGGTCGCGCAGAGCTTTAACGGAGCAGGAGCAGCGGACGCACACACACCCCAAACGGATCCTCCCCCCCCCAACGTCCCACACGGAGGATTTAAATTCGGCTCCCCTGACCTCTGACATCACCGCCGCGGTCATGCTAAACAGAACGAGCGGCGGGGCGCAGACACAGCCCGTTTCATAACGAGAAACACAGTTTTTAACCCGTTACACAGCCCGTTTCATAACGAGAAACACAGCTTTAACCCGTTACACAGCCTGTTTCATAACGAGAAACACAGCTTTTAACCCGTTACACAGCCTGTTTCATAACGAGAAACACAGCTTTTAACCCGTTACACAGCCTGTTTCATAACGAGAAACACAGCTTTTAACCCGTTACACAGCCTGTTTCATAACGAGAAACACAGCTTTTAACCCGTTACACAGCCTGTTTCATAACGAGAAACACAGCTTTTAACCCGTACACAGCCTGTTTCATAACGAGAAACACAGCTTTTAACCCGTACACAGCCTGTTTCATAACGAGAAACACAGCTTTAACCCGTTACACAGCCCGTTTCATAACGAGAAACACAGCTTTAACCCGTTACACAGCCCGTTTCATAACGAGAAACACAGCTTTTAACCCGTTACACAGCCTGTTTCATAACGAGAAACACAGTTTTTAACCCGTTACACAGCCTGTTTCATAACGAGAAACACAGCTTTTAACCCGTTACACAGCTCTGTGAGCTAAGTTTGGCAGTTTTTTTTTGTTTTTGTTTTCTTTCAAACCGATTTTTATTTCCGAATTCTAGTTTCTACTGACGGTTTGGAATCCCCTAATAATATTTCCGGGCCGGTCAGACAGTGATGTCTTCCGTAAATCAGGGAGAAGGCACCTGGGCACACGTGTGTCATGTGTGTGAAAGTTACCCTGGCAACGTTTCACGTGTGTGAAAGTTACCCTGGCAACGTTTCACGTGTGTGTATCATAAATACAGTTTAAAACAGAAACGTGTTCCAAACAGATCAGTCAGCAGTACAGTCAACTGCAAATTCTAATATTATATATTAATGCTAAATTGTTTATCTTTTAATGACTGCTTTAATCTGCTTCACACTGATGTGTGACCCCATTAGTCAGGGTGGCTGCAGAGTCAGGCTGACACGCCTGCCTGACTAGCTGTCCGTGGTAAAATCTCACGGTTGTAGAGAGGTAACTTCTTTGGATACGCAGTGAAGGTAAGATTCATCTCTGAACCCATAGTCAGGAGGGTGAGATTTCCTTTTACAGGATGCATCTCAGGATGCACACAGTTAGGGTGAGATCTCTTTCTGACCGCGCAGTCAGGGTGACATAACTCACTGACTGTATGGTTACGGCAAGAACTCAGCGTTTGAACACATGGTAAAGATATCTTTCTGAGCATGTATTCAAAAGGTGAGATGTCGCTCAGAACGTATGGTCAAGGTGAGATGTCTCTCTGACTGTACAGTAAAGGCGAGATGTCTACTCGACCAAACGGTAAGTGTGAGACGGCATTTTGACCACGTGGTAAGTGCGAGACGACTTTTCGAGACGCCTTTTCGTTTTCGACCGCGCGGTCGAGTCGGCGCGACCGCGCGGGACCTACCTTGCTGTGCGCGTAGACCACGGACCCCAGCAGCTTCCAGGTCCCGCCCCGCCGGTCCATGCGCACCATGCGCAGGATCTGCAGGAAGCGCAGGCTCCGCAGCGCCGACGTGGCGAAGATGTTGCCCTGGCTACCCGCCGACACCACGGCAACCGAGGCGATGAGCACTATGATGTCTGTGATTGGACAGAGAAGGGGGAGTGGGGGGTGGGGCACACTCAGGTTAGATAACACTTATCAAACACAGTTCATGTACCATTAAAAACCGCCAACTCCAGACCAGAGGTATTCACGTTTGCCCAGGTTTTTGCAGATCAGTTAACGCAGGCAATTACACGGTCAGCTCACTTGATTCACTTGAGTCTGTGAGTGGCTACTGATATTGGGGTGAATATAAAAAAACCAGCAGACCTTGCAACTCTCCACCTGACACCGAACATCTATTTGTAATTGGAAATGCAGTTTAGCGTGTGTTAGCCACAGAGGCTGACTCCTTGACTCCCGGGCACCTTTCTCCACAAACCTGCTCGATCATGTGACCGGCATTCTAAAGAAATCCCAGAATTCACCAGTACAGTGCCGGGGTGGTGGGGGATGGGGGGGGGGGTGGTACCTGCTAATGACCTGAAGTGCAGGTAAATGAACACCATCAATACCTGCCTATGACGGGACCGTGTAGTTTGGTGAATTTTTGAAAGTTTTGCGAGAGCGCAGAACGGTGCGAAGGTGAAGTGTAATTTCACGCTGCGACTGAACGCCACAGGAGCAATTAACGGAACATTAACGGAAGCGCTCGCTGCGCGGGATGATTACTTGTTGTTCCCGGAAACGGCAGGGGGAAAAAAAAAAGGATAGAGGTGGCCCGTAAACAACTTTAATCCTCCCGAAAACGACGCCACCTGAAGCCCTTTCAAATTCCGGATCAGAAACCGGGACAGGCGACGAGTCCAGGCTACACGGTGTGCAGTGTTTAAGGTTGATAAAAATAAAATAAAAAAACGTTAAATTAAATTGTTAAATGAGTGAGGACAACGTCCGCACTAAAAAGAGGGTTTCAAAATTATAACGAATATGTTTACGGCCTTGTCCTTAAATCACGATATACAGTAGTACCTCTACAGGCTACAGGGGCCGTCGCCAGATGTTGTGAAATTCGGCAGTTCGCACCGAGTTCACGGTTTCTTATGAGAATGTTCCGGAGCAGTCTCGTCGGCAGATGCTATGTCAATCTGAATCAGCCTTCCGTCTCTCTCTCCCTCTCTCTTTTTCTCTGAACTCTCTGTCTCTTGCCTCCAACAGACATGGAAAAATGCAGGGCCTAACCAGAGGGGTAATTTCACCACCAAACGGGAGACGCTGGAGAGAAACCAAAAGCCACCAAATGCCGTTTTCCGATTTTCTGCTGGAAAGACCAGCAAAGAAAATATCCCTGGAGTGATGGTGGAATAATTAGATAGATACCCGTTTCAAATCACTCTCCTCTTCCCTTCCACACAAACGCAGACACGCAGAGGACAGGAAGTTCAACAAGAACCCACTTCCTCTGCAGAATAATATCAAACCCTCAAAAATACACAAACAACTTAAAACCTCTGGCTCATTCCAATATTATCTTTTTCTCATGTCGCCTGGATCAAACTTTGGTCTTCTTCTCATGTTGCATTAACTGAAATTCAAAACCAAATACTTGACTTTTTTCGGTACATATTAAGTTATTTTGTTTCTTTGTTTAGTGTGTGTGTGTGTGTGTGTGTGTGTGTGAGAGAGAGAGAGAACAATGTCCTGCCTGTAGTCCTCCTTTGAGGGTCTCTGTGGCCAAGCTGCAACACAGCGAAACTCACAGCAAATCCCTCCGGGTTACCAACTTGAGAACACACTGAGATGCTGAACACGCAAGGCACCCAAACACACAGGACTGTGGGGAACCCACGGGGGTGCTGAACACATAGATCTGCTGAACACACAGGGGTGCTGAACACACAGAATGGCGAATGTCTCTAGGTCTAGGAGGATGGAGAGGAGAGAGGAGAGGAGAAATCCATTTTAGGCTCACGTGTCCTTGTGGACACAAGCCCACATGTACACACGCTACACAAGTAGCCCTTTCATTTCTGTCCATCTCTGGGAACTGGGGCCTCTCTGGTCAGGCTCACACGCGACTGCTCTCGTCCACCTCCTCCACAGTGCTTCCTTCATGCGCCAAACCCAGCTGAATCCCGCCATTATGCATTCATACGGCTGTCAGCACCAAATATGGACTCCTGACCTGCCCGAAAAAAAAAAACAAAAAAAAAAAACTACCCCAATACTCCGGCCCAGAGGGTCATCCGAAACCCACTGCAGGCGTCCGATAATCACTCTGAAGGATGATTTGGGGGCTGCAGTACAGTTCTGAGCTGGCCGGGCACGGCTGAGGCCTCACAGCCGGGAGGCCCGCGATCGATAGTCGTTAATTAGGGAAGTCGGCTGTTTTTATTTGGTTACGGTCATTGAGGGGCCAAAAGGGCATTGGGGTTTTTTGTTTCCCCCGTTCCGCTAACGATGTTTAAACGACTCGGGGTAGTGAAAATCACCTGCTTAACTACACCCGTAATTAAACAGTCCCAGTCCCGTGTAATCTGGGGGTTTGCAGCAGCGCAGGCCGCAGTGTGGGCCGTTAGCTTTAATGAGCTGCTTTTACAGCCTGTTGCGCTGCAGGTGAGCGCTGGACCCTGCTGAGCGCTCGGATGCGAGATTTAGGCTTTCCCCCTTCCCCTGCTTCAAGGGGGTGGGGGGGGGGGGATCCCCAAAATGGCAGGATGAAATACGGCGGCCGTACCCATCGGCGTTCGGGTCCGATTTATTAAAAGGGGAGGGAGCGATTACCTTCCCACAATCCCTCGTTTTCCCCCCTCCCACAAAGGGTAGATAGCATGCACCGCGTTAGCATGACCCGCGTTAGCACGACCCTCGTACGCTTCCGCGCGCGGCGCTGCGTTTCATCACAGTTACGCGGCACGCCCGTCCGTCCCGCCGACAGCCTCTCGCGAGCGCCGAGGGTCGCCAGAACAAAGCGGCCCGTAACCTCGTAAAAGCCCAACAGCGAGCATTTCTCTGCTTTAATGAGACGAGCCCCCCCCCCCATCCCCGACCCCCCCCCACACTCAAAACGCTTCCGCAGAACAACCGGCAGCTTCTTTAATGAGACGAGCCTCACCCCCCCCCCCCCCCCCCCCGCCACACTCGAAACGCTTCCGCAGGAACAACCGGCAGCGAACAGGGGAGGGGGGTGGGGGGTGGTGGGGGGAGGGATTCACATAAGGACAGTGGAGGCACCTGAAACTTTTGCGGGGCCTAATTTACAGCAGCGGGGGAAACGGCGAGCGAGCTTCAGCAGCTGAGAGCGAAGACGCAGCCGCAGACGCAGCCGCAGACGCAGACGCAGACGCAGACGCAGCCGCAGACGCAGACGCAGCCGCAGACGCAGACGCAGCCGCAGCCGCAGACGCAGACGCCGCGCTGCTCGCCAGGTGAGCGCGCTTTCACAGGTGAGCGCGAGGTCGTCGCGTCGGGCGCCTTCCCGTTGCGGTACACGCTAACGGAAAAAGTGAGCACGGGCGGCTTAGGCCGGGCGAGCGGGTGAGCTGCTCAGAGCAGAGCTGGCAGGATCACACAAACCATGCCCAATAGGGACAGAGAGAGCACAGCAACCTCTGGAACACACACACAACTACACTGGGCCCGTACGCATCAGCGTGTACCTGTGTATAAAATCTACCCTGAGCTCGAGGGTAATCTCTCTCTCTCTCTCTCTCTCTCTCTCTCTCTGTCTCTCTCTGTCTCTCTCTCTCTCTCTCTCTCTCTCTCTCTCATTCTTCGATCAGAACCCACCAAGCTGGCACCTCACCCAATAGAAATGTGTGCGCGCGCGTGTGTGTGTGTGTGTGGGTGTGTGTGTGTGCGCACGCGTGCTTGCATGCAGCCGTGTGTGTGCGTGTGTGTGCGTGCGTGTCTGGACGTCAGAACGCAGCCCAAATGAATATTGAATATCATCAGCCTTCCAGTCACCTAACGGGGCTCTTCGTGAAATACTTCTCAGTGCTCATGAGGTTTCTGATGAGGTATGACATTACATTACCCAGACCAGCTCGGGGTGGACAGCTGAAGCGTGACTACCCCGGCCTCTCGTGCGTTTCCTTTTTTCCTTTCGTTTAAAAAATTCCATCCGAAAAGGGGGCAACTAAATACGTCTAAATAACGGAAAGAATTTATGACTATTAAAGGGGGGCGACTTCGCTCAGAAACGAGCGTCGTATTCGACCGTAACCAAAGCTCCGTCTGCAGCGGAGCTGCTCGAGCCAGCGGCCTCTCCCAAAATCCTCTCGTTCCCCCGGAGCATCCGTCTCGCGTTTCCCAGGATCCTTTTCCTTCTACTCACGCAACGCAAACAACCGTCCGCGTGGATTTTTCCTCCCACCGCCTTCAGTTTTCTTTTCATTCATACCAAAAAATAAAGGGAAAGGGTGTGTGTGTGTGTGTGTGTGTGGGCGGGGGGGACAAAGTCCATACATTTCCCCAAAATAAATAAGGGGAACTGTGGGGTGCTCTGGAGAGTGCGTGCGTTCCATTAATAGAGGCCTTAAAGCCCACAAACAATAGAAGCTTCTGGCTGGGATGATTGACAGTCGGTGGTCTGGCTGTGATTGGGAGGGGGTGGGGTGGTGGGGCGGGGGAGGGGGTGAAAGGGTGTGAGAGGATCGGTGACTGTTGGAAAGCGAGGGAGGCTCTTATGTCCTGTAACCAACAGCTATAAAAACACAGGTGTGCGTGTGTGTGTGTGCGTGTGAGTGTGTGCCTGCGTGCATGTGCTTGGGTGTTTATATGTGAGTGTGTGTGTGCGCATTTGTATGTGAGTGTGTGCCTGCGTGCATGTGCTTGGCTGTGTGTGTGTGTGTGTGTGTGTGTGTGTGTGAGAGTGTATTTAAAACTCAATAAATACTAGAGGGCTATAGCATCCCCTGCCCCCCCACCCTGGCAGATCTTACCAGGGAAATGTGCCCCTCCCTATGCCCCCCCCCCCCTCTGAAGATCTTACCGATGATGCAGAAGGGCTTCCTGGCGAATCGCAGGCGACCCTGCCATCCTCTGTAGCGGCAGCAGCAGCCAGCGGACCAGATGCGGATGATGTACTCCAGACCGAACACCACGATCATCACAAACTCCTGCAGGACACAGAGACAAGAGGAGTGAGACCAAACACCACGATCACCCCAAACTCCTGAGGGACACAGAGACAAGAGGAGTGAGACCAAACACCACGATCACCCCAAACTCCTGCAGAACATAGAGACACAGAGACACAGGGGAAGCTTTCCTTTCAATGCGCTTTCATGTGTCCTACATTATACAGCGCTATATAAGGTCATCTGCACTGGGTTGAACTCACCCCCCATTCTGCACTGAGTTGAACTCACCCCCATTCTGCACTGAGTTGAACTCACCCCCATTCTGCACTGGGTTGAACTCAACCCCCCATTCTGCACTGAGTTGAACTCACCCATTCTGCATGGGTTGAACTCACCCCCATTCTGCACTGGGTTGAACTCACCCCCATTCTGCACTGAGTTGAACTCACCCCCATTCTGCACTGAGTTGAACTCACCCCCATTCTGCACTGAGTAGAACTCACCCCCCATCCTGCACTGAGTTGAACTCACCCCCCATTCTGCACTGGGTTGAACTCACCCCCATTCTGCACTGAGTTGAACTCACCCCCATTCTGCACTGAGTTACATTTTAGCCCAATTCTTTTTTTCTTCTTCTTACCCCTCCTCCTACTCCCCCCCCCCCCCCCCCAAGAAAGCAGAACAGAAACATAACATTATTGCGAACAAAAGGGCTGTGGTTTTAAATGTTTTTTTTGGGGGGGGTTTTTGTTTTTTTTTTTTGGTAATTTTCTTTAAACCAATATTTTCCCTCAAATGTTTTTCCCTCCGGTTTTGAATGTCACATCCTGTTTGTGAAACGGGCTCGTTACCATGACGCCTCGTCCGTTTCGCTCCAGAGCCCACCCGCAGCAAACTGCAGCAGTCACCTCGCCGAGAAAAAGACTATCCTCCCGACCGTAGCCCCCCCCCTTCCACTACTACGCGTAACTACTCTGAGACCCATAGGCATAGATTTCGGGGGGGGATACGCAGGGGATACGTCCCCGTCAATATTTAGTACACGTGCATTTGCCCCCCCCCCCCCCAAATAAAAACATAAAAGAAGCATTTCCACCATAAATTCATGCAGAAAAGGCACAAATTGGTGCATAAAAATTCACCAGAATGCAGGAAATTAAGTGTTTGACGCTCAAAATTTCCTGGGGGGGGGGGTGGGGCCAGACCGCCCGCTTAATGCCCCCCCCCAATGTTCAAACAAAACCTACGCCACTGCTGAGACCCCAAGCACGACCAACACTCTGGATTTTATTCTGACCCAATATATATCTGAGATTTTTTGGGAAGAACGATTGCGCTCTTGCTGTTCGGAGACCGCAGCGAGGATTAAAATACTCTCTCTCCCAGCAGCGCCTCAGAAATGGCGTCCCCGACACCGCGGTGCAGACGAACACGCGGCGCGTTTTAATAAGACGGGACAAACACTTTGTAAATAAATGAACCCAATAAAAAGTCTGATTTATTATGCATTAAAAAAGGGGGGACCACGCTTAATCCCGCGCGATTAGCCTATTAGCCGCCGGCGGCGAGCTAACGACTCGCTTTAATTTGCTATTTATAGAGCCGTTACAACGCAGCCGTAAAAGGGGGCGCGCTCGAGACTCGCTGCCGCCGGCCTGCCGCGCGGCTTTTAATTCGTTTGGCGAACTCCCCGCGGCGGGAAGCGTTTCGTAGCGGGAGTAATGGAACTCCGGCGTGCGCGGCGCAGCGCGGTTCGTTCCCTGCGAGCATCGATTCGACGGTTCCCCCGACCGTAGCGCCCGCGAGCGAGCGAGCGCGGGGTAATTAGGGCCATCTTCATTATCGCGAAAAAAAAACGGCGGTGGGCGGCGGCGGCGTCCCAGCGGGCCTCATCAAAGGCGTCGGAACGTTCAACAGCGTGCGGTGCGCTCGCATAAAGCTTCCCCCCCCCGATGTTGGAAACACACACGCGAAAGCAGTTCTCGGGAGTTACTCTCTCAGTGCCTTGACAACATCCAGGCGCCAGAAAAAGGCCAGGGTGCTACTGATTACAGGCTTTCATAGATTTCCATTGATTCAATATTAAAAAAAGGAGGGATTCAACATTCATGTAAAACCCATCAGAGAAAACCAAATAATGAAACTCATATTGCAACAATAAATAAAAAAATAAAAAGTGGATTTTCCTCCATGATTTCAATGCATGTAAAATAACATCAGTGATATGATCTTGCATGATGGTTGTTTGTATATGCAGTCTTAGTTGAAAAGTAATCAAATGAAAACAAACAAAAAGCAATCAGTCGGACAATGAAGCAGCCTGTCAATCAGTTAATCAATCAAATGTGTGTGTGTGTGTGTGTGTGGGGGGGGGGGGGGGTGATGTGAAAGCTCGCCCACATGTCTGCTACATTCCATCAATGACTTCAGTTTTACACGCGATCCCGCCTCGTGCGTGCGCTTTCAAACGGGCATAACCAAGGGGCCTGTTTTGCCAGAAACAGAAAGTTCATTAGTTGACCTAATGACTGTAATTAACGATTGGGGGGGGGGGGGGGTTATTAATCACTGACGTGGCTGACCTGTAGGGGGAGCCCCTTCAGGGGTCACCGCCTCCGCTAACGCCAAGGCCACTGTCATCAACCGTCATGTGCAGTGCATTATGGGACAGCAAAAAAAAGTTTTATCCTGAAGTGCCCAGAACGTGCTTGCCCGAGAGTTTGGCCAGTTCATTAGCGCCTGAACGATTGAGCGAGTGGGTGCGCTCGCTGGGTGTGAGCAAAACTTTCACGCCGTTATACAAGAACAAAGAAAACGAAAATAGATAGATACCAGTCAGCAATTTTGGGAACGAGGAACAAAACAATGCGTTTAGTCTTTTTTTTAGAGGGGGGGGGGGGGGCAGGGGGTTATCCCACCCCCCCCCCTTCACTACAGTCCTGGTCCTCCTGAAGCCCCTCCCTTTAATGTAATTCCAACGCTTCGAGTGAAGGACATCGACCGCGTGTGACCGCTAGGAGACCTGGAAACCCGCGGTCCTTCTCGACATTTCGGCACAGCGCGGAAATCGATGAGCGGCTGAAGCAGAAGTCACCGGCGGGATATCGAGCGAGCCCGGCTCTCAAAACGACCCGGCGGGATACTTCGTCTCCGACGAAAGGCCGCGGGGGTAAACGGATTTCGGTATCGCTCGAGCCCCTAATCGAATCGAGAGCGCGTGCGTCCGCGGCAGCTCGGTTACAGTACGCTCAATTAGAGGATGCTGGGAAACGGAGGATGCGCGAGCGAGATTGGCCTCGTCGGGCAGAGGCGAGCGACGCAAACCCCGGCGCTGCAGCGTGCCCGTGACGCAAATTAAATTTTCAATTAAACGTTTTTTTTTTCTTCCTTTTCTTTTTTCCCGTTGACCAGATGCCCATTGTTTTGATGGCAGGCTAATTCGTTTCAGCATTTAAATGAGTTGCGAATTGGATGATTGAGTCTGAAGCGGCAGATGTGAGGAGCGGGCGGAAATGCTGAACAGCGCGCTCGCCGGTGCGCCCCCTCGACTGCGTACGCGGGTGACGTCGAGCTCGCGCGCGCCGCGCTGTTTACGCGGTTCGTTATCTTTAGAGCGGGGAACTCACGACAGCCCGCGGTGACTCAGTATCAGTGACCTGACCTGATTCACTACCGGGACGGAACAAAATCGTTAAGGAGCTCTCTCCGGACGCACAGTTCAAAGTGAGCGTGTGAAGACTGGACAGTGATCATTTCGAGGTTATTGAAGAAACTACACAGTAAAAATGACCAGTTTTAATTCTACTCTGACACTGTTAGAGTTAACAGATCATATTTGGTCCCACTCTGGAATCTGAGGGCAAGCGGGGTAACTGGGGGGGGGGTCTCACAGGATGAGCAGGCAGTGGAGGAGAGCTCTGAGGGGACAGGGGGTAACTGGGGGTAATATGGGGGGTAACGGGGTCCACAGGATGAGCAGGCAGTGGGAGGAGAGCTCTGAGGGGAACAGGGGGGTAACTGGGGGGTAATATGGGGGGGGGGGGTAGCAGGGGGGTCTCACCAGGATGAGCAGGCAGTGGGAGGAGAGGTCCTGATGGGCTGGGATGGTGGAGAACACGGACAGGACCAGGCAACCGAACACCAGGATGAACCTGAAAGGGAACCGATAGGATTAGTCCACAGGCGCTCCTCGGCTGCCATCGATAATCACGCAAATGACGTTCTTCGTGACGTTAAGTCTGACGCCGCTGCTGTGCCGGCTGTGGCTGGGAGCTCCACAGGGCGACACGCCACTGGCGATCGTCGCCATCGCCGCTAAAAATGCGCATTAAGGCCGTGTGCGAAAGGTCCTCCTCTGACTCCACCCTGTGCGAGCCTGGCTGTAGTCTGCGCCGTGAAGAGATGAGACACCATGTGGGTCAGCGGAGAACCACGGGCATCCACACTCCCCCAAACCGGCACCCATGCCGCTGAGGTTGCCACACAGCTGGCCGTTCCAAATTAGGGTGGGAATTAGTCACAACCAGCACCGCAGTGGTCTGCAAATTATTATTATTTTTTGAAGACACTACTGAAAACACAATCCATCAAACCATACCGCTCAGTAAAGTAACAATCACCACCAGATATCTCGAGCAAATACGAAGCGTGATCCCAGGAGGGGCCGGCAGGGGGCGCTGTTTCTCATTGCCACTCCTCATTTAAAAAGGCTGATTACAGTTACCGCCCCTCACCTGGTCTCTGGGGCCTACACTGGCTACTGATTTTAAGGTTAAAGCCAAAGGCAGCACACCCTGCAGGCTGGGGTTGAAGGTCCACCTTTCCCAGCCTGGGCGTCCTAATTAGGCTCGCTGGTGATATGCCCTCCAGCATAAGCTCAGCCTAATCTCCTACCGCCTGTACATATCCTCTCAAGACATGCATTTTACAGAATACAACTCTAGAAACAGAAGCAGGAAAGCATGAAGACATCTTTTTATGCATGATAAATGCCCTGGATGTTTGGTTGCATAAATTCACTTAAACCTTGCATCTATTAAACATACACGTTTTCCTTTTTTTTAAAAAAAAACAATATAACATAACACAGTATGACTCTCTTTAGTCTTGGTCTTCATCTATTACATAGTAATAAACAAACACTACAATGGATTTTACTTAAATAGTTTTAAGTTGCATGTGCCCTATGGGGATTTTTTTTTCTATATACATTTTTGCAGTAGAGTTTACTCTACTTTAATGAAATAGATTCTGAAATTTAGCTTACAGCAGCATTAGCAAAACTCCTATTACACAATAAAGTAGGGCATACACAATGGAAATGCAAAGAAGATAAATTATTTATTGAAATATTATATATGAGTATTACTTACAAAGACATTAAATCCATCCAAAGCTATTACCTCACAGAAGGTGCTGTGGCTCTCCGGCACAGGGGAAAGGTTTCTGATTATTCACATTAATCCTCGAACAAAAACGTCTCAATACGATAAACATAATTACATTCCTCATTTACAGCTGACTGTCCCTGGAGCTTAAGGCTTTTAAAATAGCACCCAGAAAGCACAAATGAAAAATGGAAAACACACACATGCACACATTGCACACACACACACACACACACACACACATGCACACAGACACACAAGCACAATTACAAGATGGATTTATAACTTCTGAGCAAATATTTTATTAATTTATTTTTGACCGCCCAAGCGAGGAATATCATCACGACTGACAGGGCATAAAGGGTTGGTACAGTAGGTTATAGCTCAGTGTTGCAGAACAGAGGTTTTCTTTTAATTTTATTTTGACACAAAGGGGAGAAATATTAAACTATTGGGGGAAAGGGGTGGATATTTCATTTTCTTTTTAAAAAAAGCAAGAGTGATGCAATTTTACAGTTGTGAAAGCTGATGAGCACTGATACTGTAAGTCCATAAATGTACATTTTTGAAATTGCAGCAATCGGCACGGAAAAGGGACCAGAAACTAAATTGAAGTATTAAAGCAACGGATTTGCACCACGACCACATATCTATCAAGCAAAGGAACTACAGTGTTTATAGAGCAAAAATGGCTAGCACAACTCGCACCGTTAGAAAGCACGAGCTCCAAGTGCTGCTTTTCTAGGAGTCTGTGCTCATAAACATCGCTCCTCCGCGCGTTTTCTCCAGGGCATCTCTCTAAGCGCGGCTGCTTCCGCGCTAATAAAACACGCGGCACGCCGAGCACGATAATAACAACTTCTCCGTCGGCGACAGAAACGTCGTTGCGTCAAACAGAGACGAGAATGGCAAGTTTGCGGGAGAGCGCTGAATTCTAAAAAGACGCCGCAGACCTCGACTGTTCGGATGATTTGTTGCGCAGGCACGGGGCAGATGGTGCGCGGAGCCTCGCGCTCTCAGAATCAGACAGAGAGGGATTTGGAACTGGCCGGAGGTGCCGAGGGTGGCGCGAGGATTCATTCGCAGCTCCAGTGCTATTTTTTAGTTTTAAAAAAAATAATAATAATGTTGAGATGTGCTTTTGTTTATTTCTGTCTCGGGGTGCTTCTGTGTTTTGGGTTTGACAGTGTATGTGGAAGCTTGTATGTGTGTGTGTGTGTGTGTTTGTGTGTGTACATGTATGCAAATGTTAGTATGAATGTCGTTACATGTGTTCGTATGTGAGAATGTGCGTTTGTGTACATGTCAATGCGTGTGAGCATGTGTGGAGTTGTGTGTTTTCAGGTGTAGGCTGTGTGATAGTGTATGTAAGATCCTGTGTATGTATACTGTGTGTGTGTCTGTGTGTGTGCCAGAGTGCGACTGTGTGTGTGCTAGTGCATGTTTGTGCTTTTGAGTGTGTGGGCTTGTGTGTGCTCATGACTACAGTTAGCTGTAATAGCTGGTTGCTCAGGCGCACTGACTGGAGTCATACCTCCAGCATTAAAGGGTTTTCTCTCTGTTTCTCCCTGCCTCTCCTGTTCTGGGGCAAAAAAAAAAAAAAAAACTAAAAGCATCCAAGACCCCACTCTCGCCCCAGCACTACAGACCACTCACTGCAGACCAGCCCGCAGGCAGGCAGAGAGGACCGTGTATACGGCAAATAATGTAGCGCGCAGAGAGAGAGAGAGAGCGGCGTACGAGAAAGCACCGTTCACTGAACGGCCTTCTGGGAAAACACCTCAGCTCTACCGGCAAGACCGAGCGGCAATTATATTCCAGACGAAGCGGTCGGGGGGTGGGGTGGGGGGGGGGGGGTGCCGTCCTCTAACGGGGGGGAGACATCGCCGCCCGCGAGATGAGCGTCGAAACAAACACCGGCGTCCAATCGGTCAAACGCCTCGGCGGCGAGCGCGACTCCACTCTGACTGACAACTCGGGGTCAATAAGCGGGGTCAAGAGCCTGAGAGCGCGTGGAGCAGAGAGAGAGAGAAAGAGAGAGAGAGAGGGAGAGAGGACGCCGCTGTACATTCACAGCCATTATATTTCATACATTTCCACCTCCCAGTCTCTCTTGTGGCTATTTTTTTTTTTTTATCCAAAGAATAAGCCTCACTACAGAAGTCCCAGTAATGTGCACTAAAGACAGACTACTTCACTGTGGCAGTTCTGCGAAAACACTGGAGTGTTTGATTAATGCAACGCAGCGCGTAAGGGAAGTGTTCCTCGATCCGCTAGCGAAAAGCGGCGGCGAGCGGCCACATCCCGGCACGATTAATGTTCAGCGCTTCAAAAACTCGACACGTCGTTTCCCTTTTTTGTTTAAGAAGCCGCTGAATTTCACGTTCGGGATTAAGGAGAGTTTTTTGGGGTTTTTTTTTTACGGACGGGGAGATTGGCGGGCGCAGTCGCTACGGGGAGCAGAAGCTTCTCCAGCCCCTTCCTCCACCCCCCCCCCCCCTTCCCCCCGGTCACCTGTGTACAGGTGCGTACCCACACAGGAGCCTAATATACTGCAATATACTGCAAATATGTGCAGTTATATATGTGCTAAAAACAATGCCAGCCTACTGTAGGTCAAAGCAGTGAATTTATATTGTGAAACATTTTTGAGTAACAACGATTAGTATATTGTGAAGTGTTGCAGTATATTGATAGTAAATGTATTGCAATATAATTTCAAGTACATTCAATTCCAGTGGGTGAGTAGCTGTATAGGACAACTGAGGTGGGGTGGAGGAGAGGCATAAGGGGGGGGGGGGGGGGGGGTGGTTGAGGGGGCAGTGTGTGTTGATGGCTGACTGGGAACTGGGTTTTTTGGCTATCTTCTCCCAAAACTGTGCCAACCGGGAGCGGGGGTGACGCAGGACTGCTGAGGCGGTAAACGTGTGCCAGTGTTAATTAGGGAATCTGTGGAGGGAAATCTCAGTCATCTGGGCACCGGTCCTGTCGTGCACAGATGAACGAGCTGGCAGTCCCCAGTCTGAGGAGTTAAGGAGGCGCTCAAACACTAGAGGGCACTGTTGCAGCCTTCCAGAATAACCACAGAACGAGATGGAGATAGACGGGAAAAAAACAGAGTGCGAGAGAGAGAATGCGAGTGAAAGTCTTCACGCATGCATGAGATGAATTACTTCCTCTCGCCTGTGTTTTTTTTTGTTGTTTTGTTTTGTTTCCTTTTCCCTAAAAATGTAATCAGAAATGACTCTGTTTCTGTACCTGTCAGATGGAGGATCAACGGCATCCCCTAGGGGAGAGGGGAAATGTAGAGACGCCAAATCTTTTTGCGTCGAAAGAAGAGCGTGTTGAGCAATCATCAGACGCCTCTATCACATCCTCACAGTCCTGCCTACGCACCAGAGAGCCCCTCAATCCAGATGAGGAAGATTTGACAACCAGAGAAAACCACAGTAACGTATATGCACACCTGTCGCATTAACAGTCCAGCAAAATTTTAACATTTTTTAATCTCACGTTTTCCCCGTAGTAGTTCACTTCTTGGAGCTCTGCGAGGTAGCCACAGTCCTCCGCCACTAGACATTACCGATTCCATGTTCTGATTAATAGGACACCGCGAACAGTGGACAGCATTCGTCAAAGTGTTTTGACATTTCGTTGCATTGTGATGATATAACTCATTTGAATCTGAACTGGGGACTGATGAGGATTACGTTGCCCTGGTGACACAAGTGTGTGTGTGTGTGGGGGGGGATCTGCTATTATGAAAAATAAAAGTTTTTTTTTTTTTTTTTTGCACTACCCTGTAAATTTGGAGACGATACAAGGGATTTCTTACAACTTACAAAACGTGAGCATTGAATGTGACCAGGAGTAGAACGAAAGTAACATACAGATAAACTGTGTCGTTTCAGATGGGCAGTATGCAAGTGCAGCAGCAATAATGCACAAATAAAACATCTAACCTTCACATGTATAGACATGTGTGCACAGTCTGTACTTGGAAACATCATCTCCCCCCCCGCCCCCGCCCCCCCGAAGGTCCACCCCTGCGGTTTCTCTGAGCTCAGTTCATAACTGCGTCCGACACGTGACCTTCACACGCGCATAATGAAAAGCACATACCCACAATGCACTGCACTACAACGGGTTGCGGCTTTTCCTGCGGTTCTGTACGCGAACGTCCTGCTCGCGGGGGGGGAAGAGCCGAAGCTCGTTTTGGTAACGTCGGCGCGAAGCGGCGCCTCGTCGAGCGCCTCTGGGATGCTTCAAAGAAAACGAAACCATTTTCAGCTGCATCTCCGCGACCTTTCCTGACCACAACAAACGCAGGGCTTCAGCTACCGAGAGCAGGGAGAAAATTACTGCTGTAAATTACCCGGGATGAACACATCGCACAATCTGTAGTGTTTTAGTCTTTGTTATGTAATTACTGCTGGCGAAATGGGCCGAAATGAGAAATAATTTGCACAAGGGAAAGAGAGAGAGAGAGAGAGAGAGAGAGAGAGAGGGAGCGGGCTTGTGGTAGAGAGGCAGGAGATACAGAGAGGCAGGGAAATGGAAGAACAAAGAGAGCTAACACTTCACTGGAACTATATGCCACCAAGGTGACATAACAGTGCCATAATAATGACCTAATGCCTGTTATTCATCAGCCATTATAATGGCTAATAACAGCTTATGACAATGTCATACCACCGTTTTAATGCACAGTGTAAACTTGTCGAAATGAAGACACACATCTTTCCGTAAGTTCATTTTTAACTAACCATTTTAAATAGTCATTTAAATGTAAGATAAAATTTCATGCTAAAAATTTCATCAACTATAGCCTACTTTAATTACATCATTTATGAACCACTTCTAAAACTACTTTGTATGCTAAATTAAATTGGTATACTTTAAGTGCACATTAAACCTCGATCCAAGTGTGCTTCCGGAAAGTAAAGGCACGTTAAGTGCATCATCTCACATTTAATTCAGAAAAAGTGTACTTAAGGCATACTTCTAAGTACACTTCTTTTTGATAAGAGTGGATACAGTTAAGTCTGCTGTTCAGTAGCTGTAAAAGGCATCAAAGTGGAGGTGAGAATCAGGTGCAGAGGCTTCACTGGCCTGTTGCTTGGGAGTCTCCAAGTCCTCAAGTCCTGGGACCTGAGCAACACCAGTCATTTTCCATCACACTAATACGAAATATAAAACGGCCAAAAGCCACCGATCGGTACGCAACGCCGCATGAATTATGACAGCTGCGTTTTGAATTATGGAACGCTTCAAACAAACGGGTTTGGGGGGGGGGGGGCGCATCTGCTTTTAAATACTCTGCATCTTACTGGGGAGGTCGACCGGAGCGCTGCTCCCTTTCACTAATAAATGAGCCTGATCGATTTTGTGGGAAATGCTTGGAGGCACATGTTCGGAAACTTCAACACAGACACTTATATACAGACCACAATCAAAATGGCAGCGTCGTAGGTTCCTTCGCAGGTGCCACTGAGTTTTAAAAAATGGTAGGAGAGGGAAAAGGAGAGTGCCTTTGTAATCAGCTGGGTCCTGTGCGTGCTTGGGGGCGGAGATGGAGGGTGGCGAGGTGTTTGTGAGGAACACCTGGCTCTCACGCACTCCAGCACTACACCTGAACATTCCTCCTCTTTTGTCGGAACCCAGCTCCCTGTGCTCGGCTACCCTCAACGCCGTTCTCTTTCATTAGCACCAGACAGAGCCGCAAAGTGGCTAATGGGGGAAGACCATAGATCAATACTGATCGATTTGTGTTCACCTTTCTTTACGAAGTCTGACATACCAAAAGGTGCAACACGCGCACACACACGCACGCACACATGCACGCACACACACATACACACACACACGCAAATGCATACCTGTACTTGAACACACACATTTATGCAGGCTGCACATCCACTCACTCTCTCATTGACCTCTAATGAGCAGCACGTCCTGCTCAGGAAGAAATACTTTTAACACCTCCTTTTGCCTGAAAACATTTCGACAGAACTCATCCGGTGCCGGCTGACACCGCCGCCGCCGCCCGAAATGCAGAGTCACTCGTCAGGAACCGCACGGCGAAACGCGGCGACTGGGACCCCGTTCCCACCCCCCCCCCCCCCGACGAAAATGAATGGCTTTCGGCCGCTGCCATGGTAACCGTGCCCGCGGGCCGCGAGGCGCCGGGGTGTCGCGCGGGCGCCCGCTGATCCGCGCGGCCGGCGAGGGGGAGTGCGCGGGAGGTCACCGTGGTTACGCAGATCAAGGCCACTTTAGAGGAAGGTAGCGGTTTCGCTCACGCTGACCTTCCCTGGGGTCCGACTGACCCCCCCCCCCCCAACTCAGGACAGATGAGAAAATGTCACCCCGTCCCCCCCCCCCCCCCCCACACACACACACCGAAAACATGAGCCTCTGTCCTGTCCTCACACATCTACATACTCGCCTAATTCCTTCATTATGTAAACAACAGCTCATCAGCCTGAGCAATGAGCTGCTGTCACCCAACGATGAAAATGGTTTGAGGATCTTCATTTTATTTTCTTTTAAAACTGCGCTGTGATGTTGTGTTTACATGTAAACATGACCTGTGCTTCGGGGCGGGTCGTGGATCTAAAGAGCAGCAGACAGTAGTGCTACAGTACCATGACAGGGATGCAAATTAAAAACCCAACAGCGGCGAACGCACTCATATTTAAAAGAAATGCGTCACGACTAAAAAAACTATCTTTAAAAATGACTCACTGGACAAATTTACATCCGAACAAAACATCAAAATTGTGCTGAGACAGCCAGTGCTCTAAAAGCAAAAACGACTATCGACAATTAAATTGCCATAAAACAGGTTCTCGGGCAAACGCAGATTAATTTTCTAGACAGGACGTTGATGAGGGGAATCAATACTGTGGAGAGCACGCGTCGCGTGCAAGGCCCTGTTCGAGAATGCTGCGCTGGGCTATTTTTAGCCACATCGGGAACATTAAAGCGAAATGCCCCTAGTCTAAAAATATTTCCACCTCTCTTTGGCTGAAATATTGGAAATGTGTTCATGGAAAAAAAGAAAATGCATGCGAGGCGTATCCCCTCCGTGGCTGAAAAGCGGCACAAGGCACGACAAAGCCTTTCATCATAAACAGACGCGGAAACACGCAAACTTCGCTCTTCAGCGCCGCGTTATGACGAATCGGATTGGTGATCCTCTGGAAAGGCGTTCCGGTTCTGAACCCGGGTCGGTCCGAGGGAGGCTGACAGCCCAGGACCAGCCAGGCCCCGCTTAGAACTCATTACGATTCCCCGCTCGCCATTAATGTTGCCAAATTACCAGTGGCCCCGGTCCTCCTTATCATCCTCTCGAAAAAAAAAACAAACAAAAAAAAAAAACAACCCCTCTGTGCCCACGTGCCAATTTCCTGCCGCAGTGGGCGGCGTGGCGCTGTCTGCAGTGAGTCAGCGCCTCGAGCTCTCTCTCTCTCTCCGAGACGCCCTTAACCTTTAACAGCACCGACAGCGAACGCAGCCCTGGACCCGCACCGTGCACAAAAAAAACAGCAGGCGGCCACCGTGGAGCTCGTACACAGCCCGAACCGGGGTCTGTTTTGAACTATATACACATTTAATCTGTGCAAAATACCGTTCGCCATTGAGAATAAGTTTGCAATTCTTCTGCATTGTATTATTGTTATTTTTTTAAATACATAAAATAAAGACTATCCAACATAGTAACCCCAGGCTTTCTACCTGCAACACCACAAACAAACGTTTGGTCTTAATTCCCATCATTCAAGGCACCACCCCAAGATCCGAGGACTGTGCATTAGCCCGGACGCTGACGCTCCAAAGACTCGACATAAAAAAAGTGTCTCGGATAACAAAAACATGCTGCAGTGAAAATATTTGCAAAAATATTATTTATTTTATTTTTATAGAATGTCCCTTGGAGCAGATGTCAGAATCTGACTGGTGGGATCAGAATGTCGCCACGAGCCACAAGCCTCCCATATCATAACACTCCTTAGTATTGGAGTTATTTGAGTAACCGATGTTAATGCGCCTTTTAAAAACAACTGTGTCATTCACAATTCTGGAAGCCTGAATGGAAAAATAAAGTAAATTCCTCCGGTCTTGTGGACAGGTGAATAAATTCAGGGAGGACTGTAATTTATTAGGCCGTAGCAATGAACGATTTTCTGTACAGTGTAAGAGCTAGTTTAATGTGTGTACAATTCCACGTCTGCCCCGAGAAACTCGCTAACTCTCCAGCGCTTTCACTTCCTCGACAGCTTTCCGCGTGCTGCGCAGAGCCTGCCTCTTTAATTGTTGGCCTGCGATCTAAAAACGGTGCAGAAGAGAACCACAACTTCAACAGCCGCTCTGTACTGTACCTAAAATGACATAAAGTGGCTAAACGGCTGACAGCTATCGTACGCTACTGTTTTCAGAGACAAATTGTGCAATTAAATTATATTTGGGCATCATCTCCTGGGTAAATTAATGCAGAATTTGTGTCAAAATGTTCAAGTTCTGTGAAATTGTTTACTTGAATAACAAATACAACCGTTTTGAATGGATTTGTTGTTTGTTGTTGTTCCTGTTTACTTCAAGAGAGGTGACAGGTTTTCTTTAAATAAATGAAATCATGCTATTTTACAGACCTCCATGTTTCTCAATCAATTTAAGTTCAAATGTGAATGAACAAGCATCAGTTCTACAAAAGTCACAGAAAAAAGTCTGGAAAATGGCCCGTGTGTACAGGCTGTTATCTTGCTGATCATGTACTTTATTTAAAACATCGACTCTTTTCACCTTACAGTTCTGCGACGGATAATTTTTAAACCCCACGCTCCATTTGGACAGAAAAAAAATTCACGTTAGCGGAATTTCTGACAGCGCGTTATAACGTCACTCCGCTGTTCTATTGCTCCGATTGGTGGGCACAGTTTAAAAAGCGTCAGTTAAAGCCAAACACGCCCACTCCTATGACTGTGGAAATACAGCAATCTTAGCAGTCTAGGGCACAGCTGAACGCAAGCAGTGCCCTATCCCACGCGCACCTCCCGCCGTTTTTTTGCCAAGCACAGCTGTCAAACGAGATTTGGTGAGCGGCTGAAGGAGAGCTGGAGAAGGCTGTGTAGTCACCTGCCAAGTCTCTATTAACTAATCCCCTTGTGTAAGCAGTGTATCTTTCCGGCTGATACCGCAGATAAAACAAGCGGCTTCATTTCTAAGCAACTACTTAACAAACAGAGCCCGGCCAAGTCCCATTTACTCACTGTCAAGGGGGCAGGAATACATCTTCTTTAGAGAGAGAGAGCTGACAGATTCCGTATTCCAGGTGGATCCAGAAAAAAAGAAGAAGAAAAAAAAACCCACGCAGGTGCGCGTGCAGCCAGAGGCGCACGCGGAGGATGAGAGAGCCGCTAGAGACAGGAACAAAGACGCGATTATGTATATACATTTGGTCTCACGTTGTGCTTGAAAGAGGATCATCTGGTGAATGTCAAACACTCTCCTGTTGAGACAAGGGTCCTCTCTGTCACTATGGCCCTCGGCAGAGCAACGGCTCTCCACTGGAGATGATGGGACGCAGCCGCGCGCACCTGCTTCTACCGCGCGGAGATCGCACCACAGGTATCCGGCACAGAGCTGAGTTATGTCTCGAGGCCGAGACAGCATGGCAAGCATGGCACATCTCTGATTAATAGCATCAGGGTTTGCGGAGGAAATCCCGTATTGAGTAAGATTTTTCTTTTGAAGTAAGTTAAACGCTAACCTATTCGTGATTAAGTTACGATTAACTAGGCAGAGAGGAAGAGGGGCCAATGAGTGTAGTGTAATCCATCAAATTGTTTAGTAAAGGGAAGAGATTTGACGACAGCGGTGGAGCACATCTCAGATCTTGCACCAAATTTGAGTTATATTAAGAGGGCTGGCAGGGTCCTTATGAATTATTATCTTACTGTTCACTGCTCCTGTTTTTGGAACGGATTTTTTTTGTGTGTGTTCTCATGTTAACATTATTATTTAGAGTGGGTATGTATAACACATTATTTCCCTTAGATGTTCCTTGCCTTTTAGGAAGAAAGCCTTTTTAGAAAGGATGGTGACTATTTCCTTCAAAGGAAAACTACTTCCTTCCAAACAGAGATGCCTTCACAAAAATGACAATTGTTGATGCCACGATGCAGAAATGCCAAAAACTGGAAGCTCATAGCGTCTGTCCAGAATAACTCAAACTTTGTAAGAGTACTCAGGAAAAGAAAAAGATTTGACTACTCTGTGGATCATTCACCAGGGCCCAAAATACATGGACCGCTGTCTCACAATATCTGCTTTGGAAAAGCGCATTCAATAGGCTATTTTTAACACCCTTTTCCATGTAGTTTAATAATTTAATTTATGTTCAGCGCACTGTGATGTACATTACGTTCTCGTGCATACCTACTTGTTCTGCCTGCCCGTAGGACCGCAATGGAAATAAGCTTTATGACTTTTTTTTCCCCCCGCCTATCCATACAATATGCCCGCAATGGAAATAAGTTTTATGACCTGCACATTTATTTGTGTCATCCTTTAATTTATTTATTTTTGTAAGTGCACCCGTGTATAAAACCGTTCGGCTTCAGAGGAGAGTGTGTGCAATCACACTACCACACATCTACAGGAATCCGCTCTCTTCTGCCGTATTTTTAACAATCGGATCGCGTGCCTTCCACGGGTTTGCCCCCCCCCCCCCCACCCCCCACCACCACTCCCTTTCCTGTACGCTGCGTTTCCATCGCCCCGTCCAGGGTGGGGGGGGAGAGGCGCGTCTGGCAGTGCCCGGGGTCACCAGAGCTCAATCACTAAACCGCAGAGGCGTTTTTTTTGTTTTCCCCGGCAGAAAGCACGCCGCAGAGGCAGGTGGGTAAACTCCCTCGCTCACAGGTGTCTGGGGGGGGGTGGGATTGGGGGGGAGGGGGGGAGCCGCGGGGCATTCCGGAGCGCGCGGTAAAACCGAGGGCCCCCGCTGGCCCTAACGAGGCCCCGTTTAGCCGTTTGAGTTGGCGGAAAAGGAGGGTCGGCCCCTCTGAAGAGCCCCCCCCCAACCCTAACCCCCCCGGGCGGAGTACAAACTGCCTGGAGCAGAGCAGGAGAGAGAGAGAGAGAGAGACAGAGAGACAGAGAGAGAGAGAGAGAGATATAGCGAGGCAGACAGACAGACAGACAGTGATATAGAGAGAAGGACAGACAGAGAGAGAGACAGACAGACAGGGAGATAGAGATGGACAGACAGAGTGATGGAGAGACGGAGCGAGAGACAGACAGAGTGATGGAAAGACGGAGCGAGAGGGGGATACAGAGAGGAAAGACATTCCCAAAGAGAGCAGCGTGAGCGCGTCTCTCCGTGACCCTCGCGGGGCGGCGGGACGGATCCTAAAAGATGTGCGTTACTGAGAGGGGGGGCGTTACTGAGAGGGGGGGCGTAGTGACTCCACACTGCAGCCGGCATCGCTGGAGTCTGGGGCCCGCCGCCAAATTTCCATGATGCGGCCGGCTTTGAAGGTGAGGGCCAGGAGGCTCTGGGGTTTTTTTTGGGGGAGGGGTGGGGGGCTGAAGGCCGGGGGTTGGGGTGGGGGGAGGTTAGGGATGAACACGCACGAGCCTTTTTCCACGAGATGAACGCAAATCCCTCTTTAACGGGATCCAGACGGGGGGGGGGGGGGGGGGGCGATTTGAGCGGCTGACAGGGCTAATAAACAACGCTGGCGGCTCGCTCGCCCGCCCGCTCGCTCGCTCGCCCCGCCCGCCTGCCCGAGCACTCCGGCTCCAGCGACTGGGTTAAACAGATGTCAGACAGCGACTGTACCCATGAGCCTTTGCACTTCACAGGAGGGGAGAGGCCAACTAGAACATCTTTATCTTTTTTTTTCTCGGAGCTGTGTGGACGCGGGGAGGGAGGGAGGGAGAGAGAGAGAGAGAGAGAGTGTGTGTGTGTGTGTGTGTGTGTGAGAGAAAGAGAGTTGGAGAGAGAGACTGTTAGAGACAGAATGAGAGAGGCATTGATCTTACTTTAGAAGTAGATGAGGGCCTCTGTGCTGACATCTTTAGAGGGCTGGAACATGCCAGAAGATGACAGAGATACGGGTTGCAGGCTAAAATATTCCCTCTTCCCCTCCACACTGGAGGAGCACGATCTGTGTGGCTGTGTGCAGCAGCCCCCCCCACCCCCCCCAAACTGCCCCACCCCCATTCCTGTCCCCCCATCTCTAGTATCCTGCACAGGTTCTTCTTCCCTGTCTTATCAGTGTCACAGGGAGGGGGGGGGGGGGGGAGTATGAGAGAGACAGCGAAAAGAAAAACAGGGATCTCTAATTCCTCTCTCCCCCCCTCGCCAAAAGAGAAGGGCGATGGCGAAGGTGGTGAGCGAGCGAAATTTGAGCACCCCCCCCATCCTTCGCCCCCGCACTCCCGACCCACCTCAGCGCCGTTTCCACATCGTACCACTGCTATCCTGCGGTGGGGGGGGTGGGGGGGTCGGAGTTCGGTTTCGCGTTCCCGTGAGCATCCGGGGGTGCGGGTGAAACAGAGAGAACCCTGGGGACCCTTCTCCCTCCCTCCCTCCCTCCCTCCCTCCCTCCTCCCTCCTCCCTCTCTCCTCCGTCTCGGCGAGGCTGGCGGCGCCTCCTCGCTGCAGGAGGAGCGCTAACGCAGCGCTTTTATTTGGGCCCCTCTGAAGGTCGCGGTGGCCGCCGCCCCGCGTCTGATAAAGCGCGTCGCGGCGTCTGCTGTTCAGACACGAGAAGCCACTTCGCCAGTCAGCGGCAGTAAATAAAACTCGTTGTTTTTATTTCTTTTGCAGCGCCGTAAAAAAGCGGCGTGGAGGCCACCGAGCTGGACGGAGCCTATTACCCAATCCTGGAAATGTGGCCAGCCGTGCCAGCCAATCAAACGGAGAGGCTGCTTCTGTGGCTGCAATCTGTAGAACTCGTTCAGACGGGCATAAAGTGGTCTAAGGCCAGAGTCCTGCTCAGCCTCAGGGGATATTCACTGCAAAACCACCAGGGAGCAATTCACACCCCAGAAACCAGGTGAGCAGAGTTACCTGTGTCATTGACCTACTGGGCACGTGCGCAGATCAGCACCAGCGTAGGCCCCCCTGCCCTGAGACAGCCAAAGAGGCCATTTGGCTGCAGCAGGATTGCTTAAAAGACAGCCGCCCTTTGCAATCACAATCTATCCCCCCCCACTTCTCTACGATCCCAATTGCCCTTCAGGAAAAATAAGCCCCTCACACAAACCCATACTGCAGATGATCAGGCCCTTAGAAATGCACAGCAGCGCTGGAGAGACTGCGCTACGATGAACAGCGAAAGCCAAGGAATGAGGGATTGATTCAGAGCAGCTAGCCCTATAGCGACGCTCCTGCTGTGCCCAGCTAACCGTGCTCTGAGTCCACCCCCTCAGGCAGTGTAATCCCATAGCTGCCCCCCCCCTCCCCTTCCATTCCCCCCCCCCCACCCCCCCGGTGAGCTCAGCATGGCTGGGCCTCCGTCAGCCCGGCTTCAGACGGCATAAACAACCCCGTCATGTAGCGCGGTGTCGTTAGCGATATTGCGGACGGCCGGTTTTTCGCTCGCTCCGTCTGCGTTCCGAGACGAGGCGCGTCCGGCTTCCCGAAAATTAATCGCGCGGCCCAGGAGGCGATGATTAACGGCGCGCCGTATTTCTCCGGCCGTATTTTCCGAGCGGCGCCAAGAACGCCGCCGAGACCTCGGGATGACGGGACGACGCGGCGAAGGAACGACGGGGGGGAAAAATCAGCTTTTGGCTCCGCCCCATCCTCTCAACTGTAAACAACTGAGAGGAGAGGGGCGGGGCTAAAACTGGCAACCCTCCCCGACTCGCTTGATTGGCACATGGCTGAACGAACGAGTAGCTCATCTTAAGTATCAATAGAACATCCACTAGGGAGATCCACCAATGAGGACACAAACTCCTGTCTGTCCTGTCTTGTTTCTTTTTGTAATCCCTGCCAAGATCAAAAAGCAATTTGTGGTTTTGAAACTTTTGAGAGGGGCAGATCGTCTTCTTTCAGGGTGATTAAATGGGGCCGTGTCCACGGAGACGTGGTTCGGAGCTGCGCTTCATTTTGAGGGGCGGGTGTCCATAGTAACGACCCGTCGCAGGTGCAGTGCGTTCGGCTCGCTCTCGCCCGCAGACAGCGGACCCCTCGTCTTTCCGAGTGCGTCATTTTTTTTCCCTCCGCACCCTCAGTGAAAGGGCGTGAGTGCCTTTTTGGCAAGAGGAGGCCCTTCCTGCGGGACGGGCGGCCAGACGGGGGCCAAAGCCGTCACGGGGGCCGCGGCCCCATCGCGGACGACGGGAGATGAAGAGCAGAGACCCGACGTGCGCTCCTCCTCCTCCTCCTCCTCCTCCTCCTCCTCCTCTCCTCTCCTCCGCCGCCGCCGGTCGTCGCCTCGCTCCCCACCTCCCGAATTTCCACAGGACGAGAGCCGTGCTTATCGGCCGGCAGTATAAACACGGAGACATTACAGGATGCAGTGACGCGCCCCCCCCTCCTGCCCCCCCTCCTCCCCCCACCACCTCATCACTCAGAAAAAGGAATGGAAAGAACACTTTTCAGACGAACGCGCTCCTGGCTTTACGCTCGTTCCCAGAAGCGAAATCTGCTCGCGTGTTCCAGCTACTGCTGAGCGTGAGTGTCAGATGTGTTTTGGGGGGGGGGGTGGGGATAGGGGGTGCTGACATTGAACAGCTGGGCGCCTCCAGTCCAGCCGTTAAGAGCCTCCGCTCGAGGCCCGTTTCTACGGAGACGAGCGTCGAGACGAACAGCAGAAACACCGCGAGGGAGAACGCGGACGACAGGAAGTAAAAATAAAAAATAAAAAAACGAAAAAAAAAGATCCGTCTGAGAGCGGCGACCGTAACCTCCGTCCACAGAGAGAGGGGGCCTTCAGGTCAGAGGACGGGCCCGGAAAGAGCGCTTCAGTCCTGCGGAACAGATCTGGCCTCCTGGCTCTTTTCCACCGTACGCACGTGAGCCTCTGATTGGGCGATGCTAGCACACAGAGAAGCAGAGCGACGCTCATGTCCCCGGGCACAAAGACGCAGGAAGCACGTCAGGAGAGAGATGCGGGACAGTTCGCCTCCTCAGACCCAACGTGTCCGAGCTGCTCTGCCCCAGCCATCGCCGTGTTGCCCTGCCCAGGGGCAGCAGCAGCAGCACACACACAGGCCTCATTTCTGCTCAAGCACACAGCTGTTTTCTTTTTTTTTTGGACCGGGCTTTTGCACACGTAGCGTTCATTTCCCCTGTCCTGTCCCATTCCTAACCCTAACCGTACGGTTGCCACACCCATCAGAACTCCCCCACACACAGACTAGCGGCCCCCACCTGGTAAAAAAAAAAAATTGTGGCTTTCACGCCCTTCAAAAAAAGCTCAAGCCCTTCAAAAATGTTGGGGTTCAATTCCACCTCATCTCATGAGGATTTTTTACAATTAGTGAGTCGAACTGCAATTCATTCATTTCCTGAACTGGCCATTTCCTGAAATGGACTGACACCAACCCCTTGGCCCCCATAGCCAGACAGATCAGCCGGAGGGGGGTTGGTGGGGGGGGCTGTAGTCTGAACAGCAAACGACCACTTTATCTCTGTGCGGCTTGACGGTCAATACAGCCCCCTGTTCCAGTTCATGAGGAATTTCTCTGTTATCGCGAAGGCAGCCCATTTTCCCGTAAAAAGACATCCAAATGGAGATGGAGCTGGAAATTGGTAGCTTAGCGCTCAGACCACAGGAGGACTGCCACTGACTGGGCTGGTGAGCCGCGGGACAGCAACACACAGACTGCGCACAACAGGGCTCAACAGTGACCCCGCGCCAACATTCGGCCTCACCAGCGTTGCCGTACCGAACACAGTTTGATCAATGACTTCGTTAATTAGCTGATTAATGCATAGCTAACACTGACACTACCGAGCAGCAATTAGGAAATGATTTATGTTTTTAAGTGAGTGAAAACTGAAGTGTGCGGCACTTAATTATATAAGCTGTGGTTAATGTGGACTCACCCCCCTCCCCGACCCCCACCCCGCCATTTTTTAGGTGAAGAGATATGTGTTTGCACAGTTAAAGAAAGAACCTCAACCTGATTTTTCTTCTTCTTTTGTTTCCTCTTGGGGGATAAACAGAGAGCCATTATCCAGCACTGCTGTGTGCTGTGTTGTATTACAGCCTGTGCATTCTGCCCCAAAAACCTCCCATGACCCCAGTGATAATTAGAGAAGAAGCATATGGCCCGAATGCTACAGGCCTATAATGTCTCCCCATCTACAGAAGCAGCGGTAGTCAGCCCACTGGGGCATGGAGACATCCAGCCACCTTCCTTAACTTAACCCCCTCCCCCTACCCTCCTCCCCCAGCTGGTGAGTACCAGACGTCACCACTCCAACCCCTCCTACCTCCCCCAGCTGTATACAGACTCACCTCTAACTAACCCCTCCCCTACCCTCCTCCCCCAGCTGGTAGTACCGAGACGTCCAGCCACCTTCCTAAACCCACAGACCCCTCCTCCCCCCCAGCTGGTAGTACTGGGCCTGTTCCAGCCAATCAGCGTGGCTGGAACGCCCTCCTTGGGTGAGCCATGGTACAGAAGCAGGTGGAACCAGGCCTTCACAAACCTGCTCGACTGTCACTTTCAGAACACAAAGCCGTCAAGCCAGACAGATTCAGAGGCCAGGCAAAAACGCAGCATTTAATGAACGCTGCGAAGTGGAGCCCCGTCTGCAGGAGCCGGCACACGTCACCACCACCGTCCCTACTACATGATGTAACGGAAAATATCTACGCGATGTAAAGGAAATTTTTTTTTTTTTTCTTGGAAGCCTTTTTTGGCGACGCCCTCACTACTTCAAAACCCGGGAACGTGTTCTGGCGAGGTTCCCCGGTGCCGGACGAGAGACTGCGGCTGCCACACATCTGTTCAGTTCAGCTTTTACACGGATGTTTGAGCCACACGCATCCAACATGCAGCGCTGCTCAGCGCTCACTTTCACCGACCGCTTTTCCACTGTAAACAGGAAGCCATGTGTACCAGTCGTCCGACCAAAAAATAAATAAAAAATCTACATGCAACTGCAGCGTTTTCTCATTCACTTTCTTCTCACACGCATATATAATCTACTTTATTAGGACAAAAGTCTTTGATTTGCCAGCGCCCAGATTAATTCTCACAGCAGTGCGATTTTTCCCCTAACTCCGAGTGATGAATAGAACTGCGTCACTAAAAATTTAATGAGCGCTCGAACTCATTGCTCAAAGCCAAGTCAGTTTTTGATGATTCAACTGAGCTGGGCCTAAATTCTCAAATGATTCATCAAGCATTCTTGTAACAACAGTTCCTAGAGATCCCTAAAACAACCAGTTTAAAAAACCTGTTTATAATTATAAATACATATCAGAACATGCCATTTGTGTAAGGCACCAAGAACACTTGCCTCAAAAGCACTAAGCAACACAGATGACCTGGTGAAGCATTTAGTGCACATTGACTGAAATATTAAGTTAATTACACTATATTGCCAAAAGTGTTTGGACACCTGGACATCACACCCACACATATATGTACTTGCTGGACATCTCATTCCAAAACCATGGGCATTAATATGGAGCTGGACCCCCCCATTTCATGCTATATGAGCCTCCACTCTTCTGGGAAGGCTTTCCAGTAGATTTTGGAATATGGCTGTGGGTATTTGCTTCCATTCAGCCAAAAGAGCACTAGTGAGGTTGGGTACTGATGTTGGGCATAAGGGGGGGGGGGGGCTTAGTGGGGGTGCATGTGGTGTTTAAATAAAAACCAGGCAGCATTTTGAGGGCCCCCCCTCGCTCCCCCTTTGATGGGGTTCATGTGACGTCCCCCCAAACCCCTTCCCATGCCCATTGGGGGGGTCATTGCCCTGGCGACGCACCGAGTGTCCTCAGCCACCCCTCTGCACAGGAGAGCAGCGCCCGGACTTAAACTGCGCCATCAATCACCACCCGTTCATTTCAGTACCCAAACCGGGCCTGATCGATACCCCCCCGTCTGCAGCCAGCAAAGTCTCCACTCTACGCAAAGAGTATCAGAGTGATGGTGGGACAGGGAAGACCACAACACGCCCGCCCCCTCCGTCTGCAGCCAGCAAAGTCTCCACTCTACGCAAAGAGTGTCAGAGTGATGGTGGGACAGGGAAGACCAAAACACACCCGCCCCCCCCCCCGTCTGCAGCCAGCAAAGTCTCCCTCTACGCAAAGAGTATCAGAGTGATGGTGGGACAGGGAAGACCAAACACACCCCCACCCCCCGTCTGCAGCCAGCAAAGTCTCCCTCTACGCAAAGAGTATCAGAGTGATGGTGGGACAGGGAAGACCTCAACACACCCGCCCCCCCCCCCCCATCCTCCAGACAACGAGACACCTACTAAACCTCCCACATTATGATTCAGCATCACACGAGCGTGAGCCACTGCGGCATTTTGTAAGCAGCAGCGAACAGAGGCATTAGCTCCCAACGCACACTCCGGAGACCACTGCGCTCACAAAGGGAAGCAGAGAACATCCTTTCTGCTGCCAGGCTGAACTCCTGCTTGTTGATTTTTATTTTATTTATTTATTTTGTGTGTGTGTGTGTGTGAGTAAGTAGAGCAGAGAAATATGTTGCACCCCCGCCCCGCTGTACACTAATGCCATATTCAAATAAATGTGCCATAATTCTTTTGACACATTGCACAGAGATATTAGTAGGTGTGGAAATGTGCGGAGAGTGGGTTTTTCTGCACACTGAAGCGCTTATCTCCTCCCACTGCCATTACTATCTGAACCGCTGTTCGGGTCTGTTTGTCCACATCACTTTGAAATGACAACAAATTCAATATCCAAAAGACAACAAAGGGAAGCGTACTGTAAGACGTCTTGGAAAATGATCTTTTGGCTTTAACTGTAATGCCTTGAAAGGGTGGGCGTTGATTAATCAGAGGGAGAACTCACACGAACGGTTTGACAGAAATTCTGAAGGCTGCTGTGAGGATGAGAGACTGATGAAGATTCATTCCTGTAATTTCTATTTCATTCTTATTCCCCCCTTGAGTATTACATTATTTTCCTGTCTATATCCAAGTTATTTTTTAAAATTCAATATGTTTATTATTTCTCACTAACGTAAATTGAGTTGATACTTAGCCTTCCTTTTATGTTTATATTTTGTTCAGTGTATGTGTATGCCTGTAATGTGTGTGTGTGTGTGTGTGCGTGTGCACGTGTGTGTGTGTGTGTGTGTGTGTGTGCGTGCACACGTGTGTGTGTGTGTGGTATACTGCAACACAAATGTCTGCCGCCCATGGTTATCTGTTAAGAGTTGAATTAACTCTGGACGTTTCACAGTGCAGGCGAGGTACTTGAACTGGAACAACGTCAGTAAACATCCAGCCGTATTAATGAATTCTGTTTATTAATTCATTTATTTATTTATTATTT
>NC_057934.1:3333677-3366177 GCF_018555375.3 Anguilla rostrata | reverse complement strand
GAGCGTCAGTACGCTGAACAGAAGTCTTTGAACAGTCGGAAACTGTAGAATTCAGCACCTTACTATCCGGGCATTTGAAACCCAGGTTCGGTTTCTGCTGCCGTGTAATCTCGGTCCCTCCTCCACAAGCGACGCAAACCTGTCTAGCTGGCGGTCTGCGCGCCAGACAAGAGCTCCAGGAAGGATGTTAACAACTGTCAGCACCTGGAGGGCAGGCGGAGTGTGATCGGGATGAGGCCAAGGACGGCGAAAGAATTAAATAGATGAGAGATCGACTCAACAGGCCGAAAGATAGAACAATATAGTGAAGTCCCAAAGGAAAAAGATCCGACGAAGTTCGCGGCAAGTGAAGTCCCGACAGACGCCTTTCGACCGACTTCACCTCCGAAATAAATAAAGATGAAACATCTCCGGACGCGGACGCTCGCTTATTAAAGGAGCCCTTTGATTTGTCTTCCGAGGAGGCCGACCCTTAAAAAAAGCACGCCAGGGAGAGAGAGCCTTCGATTTGTACCGGCAAGCCGCCGGATGGCAGGGAGAGGAGAGGAGAAACACCGGCCAAGATCAAAAAGAGGAAAGGCACGTCGCTCGGGGGCCCGACTCCTTTGATGCCAGGCACTCGATTAAAGACACAGCGCACGGGCTAATCCAAAGGAAAATGCTATCCTGGCTGATTGAACTCCAACTCCCATGAGCACTTAGTGAGGGTGCTGCAATTACCCAGGCTGGCGGTTGAAACGTTGAGCCGGAATGTCGGGTCTGCGTCGACACAGCTCTCATCCAAAATGCACCACACAATAGGAAACAAAACAACCGATGTTGCAACTGGCTCAGACCCAACAGCCTATTAAAACAAAGTCACAGAACAATGGAAGAGCAGCTCGCTTGAACTATCCGGTCCGATCAGTCAACGCCCAAAAAGACGGATGCGCTCGATGACTGCAGATGCTGTTACGCTGAAAGACCGGCCCGTAAAAAAACTATGCACAGCGTGGAACATTACCGTGAGGTGTAGGATCGAGTGCAGAACAATTCAAGTGCCTTCGTTTTGGCTGACACATGGTGTTCCCTATTTCAAATAAAGCAGATATGCAAGATATTTGGAGAAGGAGCCCGGGTTAAATAATTACTCCTGCCGTATTTTGCCCCCCCCTCCCCCCCCCCAGGGTAATTAACAGTGAGGTAATAACCCATGATGAATCACCTCCCAGGTTGAGATTAATAACCTGCAGACGGAGAGGAAGGGCCCTGGGAGCCTCCTCCGTACTGGTAATGCGGTAAAGGGCCGGGTGTGGAGCTGGTGGGGGGGGGGGAGTTGGGGGGGCCGGAGCAGGTGCAGGTGCGATTCTCACAGGCGCGATTCTGAAATTGCCGAATACGGCCCCCGACGGGACCCCGGCGTGGGGGAAGCCACTCGGCTCGGTCCTCGCAGGTCGGGGCGGGGCGGGGGTGTGGGTGGGGCGAGGCAGGGCTGGGTGGGGCAGGGCGGGGCGGGGCAGGTTTGGGGAGAGGCGGGGCGGGGTAGGTATGGGGAGAGGCGGGGAGGGTTTGGGGAGAGGTGGGGCCGGGCGGGGCGGGGAGGCAGCTGTCGTGAAGCACGGTGGCCACAGCACCGCTGAACAGGCAGCTCTGATACTGGAAGGATAGGCCTGGAGGGGGCGAGGGGGGGCAGGAGGTAGGGGACTGGGGTGGCTGGGGTGGGCGGGGGGAGAGATAGGAGGCAGGGGGGGCAGGAGGCAGTATGCTGTGCGGGTGAGGAGAGGGGTTTCAGGGAGCTGGGGTGGGGGGGGGGGGTCACCAAACCACAAGTGCGTTTGCATAACTGACAGCCTCTTCAAAGGCAGTGCGATCCAAAGCAGGGGAGAACATTTTCAAGTGGAAGCGGCTCCCGGGCGTAAAACAGCTGCTTGTTTTCATAATGTTGAGCCGGAGAGGTGAAACATGCCTGTGCAAATCAACTCGCTGATCGTCTTTGTGCATGAACAGGGAGATCGTTTTCGCCCTGAGGCTTTCCAGCGTACTGACAACGAGGTACCCTGGCGAAGGCAACGACTTCTAGCATTGGTACTGCTACTCGTACTTCTAATGTTACTGCAACTTCTTGCGGATGAGACGTTAAACCGAGGTCCTGACTCACTGCGGTCATTAAAGACCCCATGACACTTGTCGCAAAGAGTTAGGGGTTCCCCGGGGTCCTGGCTAAATGACCAACCTGGCTCTTTAAAACTTGCCACCTAATCATCTCCTGATTCAATTGGCTAAAAAAAGAACTTTGCCTAATGTGTGGTGAGCGTTCTGGCGCAAAATGGCTGCCGTGCATCGCCCAGGTGGGTGCTACACATTGGTGGTGGGTGAGGGGAGTTCCCACTCATCACTGTAAAGCACTTGGAGCGTTTGGAAAAGTGCCATATAAATGCAATGACTGATTAATTCATTCATTCAACTAGTAGCACAAATAATCATAAATGCAACACTTACTACGCCATGCGGCAGCTGTTCATGTCGCCCATGCAATCGACCCCTACCATCGCTACGATCGGTAACTGCTTCGGCATGTGTGAAATCTCACCGCAGGCCTATCACAGGCAATCTCGTTTGCCCGTGGCAATGTCATTTACGGCCTTATTTAACGTCTGTTTCTTAAAGCGTTCCTTAAAAGCGCTGATACAGGAGTATCATAACCGGGAACGAGTGAAAATCGGCATAATTTAAAAAATATAAAATAGAAGCATCAGCAACAGAAAGCAATAACACGCCACCGCTGTATTTAAATACATGTACTGGTTTTACCGTTCGTCCGTAATTTTGAAAATTGCTTTTGTTGTTTACAGTATTGGTGTAATAAAAATATAACAACAAAAAAAAAACGCAATCTGACTAAATTGCCAACATTACGGGGAACAGTTGCTCCTTCATCATTTCATTGCCGTGGGTAATGAACTCAAAATGGGAGCTCGCCATTATAATCTGAATAACATTTGCTCCCTGTATTTTTTTTTTTTAATGGAAGGAAATGAAATGAATGCGCATTTTACACTGGAGCTCAGCTCTCGCCTTTACAGCCAAACAGAATAGCTATACAGCAATAGTGCACGAGTTACACACTGCATAAAATTAGCGTGCACGTGATATAGAGTATTACTGCAGTCACAACTTCCATGCAGTACACCAGATGAGGAGTCCCCCCCCCCCCTGGAATGCAGAGTAGCGGGACGTCCCTTTCTCGACCCGCCTAAAATACCGCCATTGGCCATCAGTCCACACACCTATTGGATTTCCAAAGTGAACCATCATTTACGAGTCCGTATATTTTTCTATGTCTGTTGTCTATGTGTCGATCTGTGGTCATTTTGCTACAATTTGATAATGCCTTTCCTGTTCCCGCCCCCAATATCCCAAAACCACTCTTTCATTACTGCTGGTAAACATAATATAAATACTGCTTGGTGACAGTTTAATTGTTTGGGTCGTTTTGCCTGATGAAGAGCATGATCATGCCTACTCCATGTTCAGATACAGCTATTCAACAGACTGTGAGGGCTCTTTCCCAAGCAAGTTCTGCAGGTGTTATTTCAGAACTTGGTACGCCACCTACACCTCCATTGCCCATTGTATCCATTTGTATGCCTCACCTGTAATCCTGTTCTGGTTGGGGGGATGAAGCCTATTTTTATTTTTAGCAATTGATTATTGTGCCTTTCTGCGCCAATTTGCAGTAGTACAGGGAGCTTGGCAGTGCTTTCGAATGCAGTATCTGTTGTATCGGGTTCTCCGAAACTTGGAACCCTCCCAGAAATGCTTTTTGGGAGAGGCACTTAGGGACACTAATGACAGAGGATGGCAATACAAATATGACAGAGTTTGCTCCACATCAATCAAACGTGACAGAAAGATGTAGTGGCGGAGTTCTGTGGAAGCCATAATTGCGTCGTACGGGCCTTAAAACTAATCCACAAAAAAGGAAAACCACTCAGTCGACTGTGCCTTCAAAACAAATATTGCATTTTATACAAGTCCAGCTCTCATAAGTTTAGACCTACATTTAAAAACATAAAATCAACATACTATATTACTTACTATATTTAGATAGTTAAATTGTAGTAGCAATATCAATGCAAATTCCCTGTGACAGTTTTGTTGTTTCTATCCGTAAAGAGGATGAATTGTCTGTGGCTGTGCATGGGCCAGCTATATGACCTGGCTTGTTAAACAATGACACATTAATCAGGTACACGTTAAAAAGGAAAAGAAGCTATTTTCATACGCTCTCGCTTTTTCTTTGTTCAGGAACAGCATTCGCATAAATAATCAAAACTCAAGCCGGTTAGCGGTCTCTGTTATGGTAACGACCTCAACCTGCGTCCGTAAATTTAAGGTTCAGCTCGAAACCACATCTGCATTCTGAGAACTGGAGACCGTCAGGAAAATAAAATAAAGTAAAATAAAACACGCAAGTAGAGAGAGTAAATCAAAAGAACCGAAGGCTCAGAGCCATCTCTTTAATGACATCGGCACATTTGGAAAGGCTCTGTTCGAGATCGAGTGCGTAGAGAAGTCTTCCACCCATTACTCTCAGAGATACACGCACAGTGCGCTTTCCCCATCTTCTCTTAATTAACTAATTGCATCGGACTCAAAAGTTTTCTGAGCGTTTCTCATCCTGCTGCTAAATTTTTAGACGTGGAGAAAAAGCCGTCCTTCTCCCCTATTGACATGGCATAAACAAAGGACTGCTCTGATTGGTTTGGAGAGGGTTAATAGATTCTTTCAATGAACATTTTTATAGCTCTACATCCTGAAAACATGCATAAGCGCAAAAATGTGATTTAATGTTTACTCAATCGTCATGTCACAAGGAACTCTTTATGAATGTAAACATTTTGTAGATGGGTTGATTTTAAAGCATAATTTTATATGAAGATATATATTTTTTTTTTTCCCCCCAAAACATAAAAACTTGCATTTGGGAGGGAAAACTGATATGAGAACAGACCACTACCACTTGGAAAAATGTTCAGGAACGAGAATCTCTTTTCTTCTGATGCATCGCAATCACACAGCCATCTGACCTATCGTACGCTTCGTACAGTGTGTTCCCTCCCTTAATGTCCCATAATTCCTTGACTATTCTGAAAGCTCCATGACCTACAGACTCTTAGCACTTAAGGAGAATAAAAGCACTTACCTATTCAGGAGACCCAAGCAGGTTCAGAGAGATCACCGGCAAGACATGGAGGAAAAAAAAAAAAAAGAGAAGAACAAGAGACATAAATACATCGATCAACAACAAGGTTGGGCTGTTTTCCTGGGCTTTAATGAATAACAACTCAAGTAAATTCAGGCAATTAATTAAAACAAAAATTAATGAATTACAAAAAATGCCCGTGACTGTTAACGACTGTAATTTGAACTCATGTCCTGAATCTGTATCTGAATAAACGTAGAACTTAGTAAATGTAGCCCGAGTTCACAAGCATTTGTTTTCTCCACCGTTTGAGAGAGGGTTGGTTTCATCGTCAGTAGGAATAGAACGGTCTTTGTTGACGGCTGAGGTCCATCGCAGGTTAATTATAGATTGGGGTTTTGGGATGAAAAACAGGGGCACACTGCCGCACCCCTGCCAGAGCATCGCCAGGAGACGTGACTGATACACCCTCCATCTGCACCGTACATCGGCCTTACACAGGGAAGATCAAACGCTCTTTCGAAACAGCCTCAGCGTCTAATTCAGCAACTGACACCCCAAGAGATTCTCTCCTTAGAACCCATCTCACCCTGGCCTTCAAACACTGCGGTACACCAACAGAGGACAGAGTATGCCATAAAGGCAGAAATCAATTTTCATCCATATTCATATTTCTCCACCCCCCCCCCCCGTCTTATTTTTATCTTTTTTTATGACTGACGAGATCGCGGTCTCATATTTACAAGACACTGTGCGCTAATGTAGAAGATGGGTGAAGGCGACAGCCACCAGAGGTCTGTGATTGATCAGTGACAGGCACCTGTCACGCACTGACTACACAAAATGGTTGACGAAGACAGAATGTGTACACGGCAGGCCTCCAGTACATGGCAGGGGATAACTCTGAGGCAAAGCCCCTGAGTCCCCATTGGCCGTTATGAATACAACACAGAAATAATAATGATAACAATAATCGCAAAGTGCATCCTAACTATGTATGAAGAAGGTGATAGGTCCTGATGACCGAAACAGGTCTTAACTTAATGCTGCTAGAAAGTGTATGTCTAAGTGTGAGTGTGTGTGTGTGTGTGTGTGCAGATAACGTGTTTCATGGGAGAATGAATGTAGAGTGTAGACTTTGGTGGCTGGAGGACTCAATCGACGCTCAACCATGCCTTTGTAGGGTGGTTTGCAGAAGTGTACCCCATTACCAGACCCCCAAAAGAAAGCATGCTGTGTTTACGGTGCCGACAGGGAGTCAGCAGGGTCTGATAAAGAGGCAGAGCAGTGACCCCAATACTGCACGGCTGCAGAACATTCTGCTGCCTCAGCGTTATGTAAACCTCGGGTTTTCCACATACAGCGTAGTCCTGTCTGGTGTTGTTGGGAAGCCGATGTCACGTTATTGTCGTTTGATGGTGTGGCACAGTGGGCGCCAAACGAAGATCTTGGATCGCCATTCAAAAGTGAACAATTATGAGTCAACAGCCAGCTGTACAGGATTAACTCAGTGTGATAGGCCTACAGAGATAATGCAAGCAGGATCATTGAGGTTATTGTATTGTTGTGATGGTGTCTTTGATGACTCTGAGTTTTCTTTGATCCTTGGGAAGTAGAGTGTAGAATGGTTCAAGCAGACTGTCTCCTGAACGCCATGCAGAAATAGCCATTCCACTACACTTACATTTTGCACCATTTTATACCGCCATTATTGAACACACTATACAATAAACTGCATTCACTTTAACTTCAGATTGTTCCTTGGCTCTTAGCACTGCACACCGATTTTAACATCCTAACATACACATGGAACTCAAGATATCTGCATTATATCCTACAACTTTTACTTACGAATACAAGCTACCGCTTATTTTTCGTTAACAGTTTTGAAGAGTTCAGGATTCCTGAATATTAAACCCCCCAGTGTGCGTTTTAATGTACAGTATGTGTTAAAGAAAAACTTTTTGACCTTCATGATTTTCCTTGATTTCAAACACCTCAGTATTAGCTCTAAAACTCACAGACTCAATACATTACATTACAGGCATTCAGCAGACGCTCTTATCCAGAGCAACTTACAGAACCTTTTACGTGACTCCACAGCCAGCTCTCTGAGTGCGGGTTACCTGAAACTGCTAACACAAAACAGCCCTACACAGGTGTGTATCTTTTCCTTTTTACAATACCTCATGTGTGACCTGCTCTACCTCCCCCCCTCCCTCCCTCCCTCCCTAACCAGTTCTCTCCCGCATTTCGAAACCCCCCGCCCCCCCACCTCTTCCACAACCATCAATTCATAGCTCACCCTTCGCCAGAACCAGGGTCGGCGTGGAAACCGGTCTAGTCTCCGGAGAGCTATTGGCCGCAGACCGTCGACAGCGCGGAAGTGGCGGCTGATTGGAGGGCTGCGGGGGAGTGCGAATGAGTCACGCTCCGGGGTTCACAGTCGGGGTGGCGGGTGCCTTCAGACGGCGGTTATCGGTGGCATTATAAGAGGAGGACATCTTGAGGAAACAGGTGTCGAGTGTCACACAACAGCACTCTAATCCGTCTCTTTCGTTCCCCGCGTTCGCCTGTCCTACTGCATTGGAATTTTTTAAAAAATAAATAAATAAACTGCCATCCTTTTCATACATTTTTTTTCCTTTTTAAATACTCCTTGAAGCTTGAAAGAAAGGGATGTGAATTTAGACTATTTTGAAAAGACATGGATTGCAAAGCTCTCTCAAATACTTTTACCTAGTCACGTCAATGACACAGCGACGTCCGCCACACTTTTAAAATTTCTATCATTTTGACATTTCTTTGGTAACAACTGGTAGCACTTAGTAAGAAATGTGCCCCAACTGCCATTTTCCAGCAATTTAAATTTAAGGCCATCTTCAGAGTTCTTTGTAATTCGTTATCTTAAGATCCTAAAATAAACACATCAGAATTTTGAAATTCAATAATGTGTATGCGTCGTTTGGGCATCTATAAATGCTCTGCTCCCATTGATCGACCTGAACCAGTCCAGCCCCCAAATAACACACCTGTCCTGTACTCCCGCCATTTCCTCTACCTGTCCAACCACACGATGAGATAATCAACACACCTCAGTCACCTGACCACACCCCTCTGCCACTTCTAGCACTTCTTTGACCAGCCAACCTATTCAGTTCAATTCTATTTCATTTGTATAGCACTTTTCACAGAGATCTGGGCCTGAACCCCCCCAAGATCAGGCCTGGGGTGACAGTGGCAGGGAAAACTCCCAGGCTGGTAACAGGTAGAAACTGGCTGCCACAGGTTCACTGGAAAACGGGCTGACTACATAATACACGTATAACAATAGAAAAACGGCAGTACACAGATGCCAATGACAATGTGTAATTGAAGCCGGGCAGGGACGGGCTCTATTCATCGGGAGAGACGGGGGGTAGGAAGGTGAACGGGTGGTATTGTCAGACGGGGGGAACAGGCATGGAGCTGCAGCTGAACCAACTGCATCTGGAGAAGGCCGCTCGCTCGGGCTTTAAGCTGCCCCTCCGGGCAACCACACCCCAGATTTTCATGAAAACGTTGCCCTGTATTCTGTCTTTATTGCCGCGAGGCGCAGAGATTTTCCCACTGGCTGACTGCACAGTGGTGCGGGACAGGCCCGTGGGCTCGGCTGAGGACAGCCCGTTTGGAGCCGGGCCAGCCCAACATGAGGAACATTACCCCTCGGCTGAACTGTCACAATGGCCTGCGACAGAAAGGAAACCATAAAGGAACAATTGGCACAGATCCCCGACCAGGGCGTGCTCCACCCTGCATTCAGAGGTGTGCAACAACGCGCAGGTGGTGCGTCCCTAATATCAGAGCCGCTCGCATGGTGTAGGAGACGGATAAACGGCACTGTTGACAGGAGCCTGGTCCAGTCTGAAAGGTCAGCGACATCAATAGGGGCTCTCTCTTTCTCACTCTCTCTTTCTCTTTCTCTCTCTCTCTCTATCTCTCTCTATCTCTCCCTCTTTCTCTCTCCCTCCCGCTATCTCTCTCTTTCTCCCTCTCCCTTTCCCTCAGTCTTTCTCTTTGTCTCTCTCTCTCCCGCTCCCTCTCTCTCTCCCGCTCTCTGTTTCTTTCTCTCCCTCTCTCTCTCTCTCTCTCTCTCCCTCCCGCTCTCTCTCCCCCTCTCTCTCTCTCTCCGGTGTTTGTGCTCAGGTAGCTAATAGCGGTGTTAATGGCGACTCTGTCCGCGCCGGCTCGCTCGCCCCATTGTAGCGCCGGCTCGTTCTCTTTTTCGCAGCCCTTTGACCGCTCGCTTGCTCGCCCGCAAAACTAACGTCCCCGGGTCCGCATCCAAAAAGCACCGAGCGCTCCTCACTCCCTCGCTCCGCCTCTCTCTCCCTCTCTCCTCCTTCAGCTCCTGTTCTCTTTTTATCTGGGTCTTTCTTTATCTCCGTTTCGGACTCTTCCTTTTCATCTCTCCGTCCTCTCCCCTTTAAATGCTTCTCTCTTTCAGTTAAAAAAAAAATCTCGGCCTCTTCATGCACACTTTTTTTGTTGCACCTCCACCTCCCCTCCCCCCCTCTCCCCCTCTCCCCCCTCCCTCTCTGTGGTGTACCTGTATAATTTTCTCTCGTTCCCCTCAGTTCTGTTCGTGCGTACAGGACCTGCGGTACAGCGATGTGCGCCGTGCCGTAGGGGCAGGACGGAGCGCGCTCTCATCGCCGAGCAGATAAACAGCCGGAGTGATAAATCTGCTCCTCCAGTCCCCTGTTCCTGTTCCTGTTCCCTGTTCCTGTTCCCTGTTCCTGTTCCCTGTTCCTGTTCCTGTTCCTGTTCCCTGTTCCTGTTCCCTGTTCCTGTGCCTGTTCCTGTTCCTGTTCCCTGTTCCTGTTCCTGTTCCTGTTCCTTCTCCAAGCAGTCCTAAATGTGCCGAGTCATCACAGAGGCCAATCCGATCAGCCCTGGCGGCGCTTTGCTCCGGCTAATTGTCCCCGCCAATCAATCGCTCAGCGGATTCTGCCCCCGAAACTGAGCTGTTTATCTGGGGGGGGGGGGGGGTGGGAGGCACGGGGTCAGTGGAGGTGGGGGCTGGAGGGTTTGTAGAGGGGTGGGGGGGGCAGGCCACAATACTGCACTGTGCGTCAGTCCCTCTCCCACTCCCCCCCTGCCACACCACTCTCTACTTGCGGCTTCTGCTCAGAGTTTTTTTTACTTTTATTTTAAAAATCCGCAAAAACTGTTTTTCTCCATGCGGTGGGCTAGAACCAAAAAAAGATCTGAACTAAAAATAAAAAAGCACTCTATGAAAGATGACAAGTCTCAAAAGTTCACTACACACACACACACACACATATATATATTTTTATATATATACACACACAGGAAGAGCGGTATGCTTTGCACACCGAAAATAACACTCCGGGACACCGTGGAAGTCATGTTTTTTTTGAGAAGGTAACAGACAGATGGCCGGGTGACTGGACGCCAGATCCACCCGACCACCGAGAGCATCTGGAAGCCATCGCCCGCAAATCTCATTATCAAATTACCAGGCCTGGATTCGCTGCTGTGTGACCCTCATTCCCAGTGTTTTACTGCCCCTCTTGCTCAAACGCCTGCCCCCCTCCCTCAGCCCCCTGCCCCTCTCGCTCAAACGCCTGCCCCCCTCACTCAGCCCCCTGCCCCGGAGTCCGCTTTAATGCCCCCCAGGTACCTTCAAAAAGAACCCCCCCCCCCTTTGTGAAAACACTAACCAAACCCCCCGGAGGGAACCCGGAGACCAGGGGGGGGCCCTCACAGGTCGAAGGGTGACCGGGGTCGAGGCAGGGACACGAGACGGATGAGTCGGTGTGTGTTTAGCACAGGCCGTTGCTTCCATCAGGGGTCAGGGGTCACGGGGTCAGAGGTCACCATTTTCAACATGTGGTTGGAAAAGCCTGCTAACCTTTTTTTTAAATGAAGTGCGACTGACTGCACACATTTTTATCTCTGGTGTTCATCGCTGGCGGTAAAGGTGCTCACTGCGCACTTCTGCACGCTCTGTAAGTGCACGTTTGACCAGGCCACGCACCGCCATCGTCGCAGGGCGTTTATTGGGAGCGCTCTCCGAGTAACTCTGTAAACAACCCGAGCATCGGCAGCGCCGGCGGCTCCGTCAGAGGAGCAGCGTGCTGACGCCGTGTTTTACCGCGACGGCAGAAGCCGGCTACGCACACACACACACACACACACACACACACACACACACACACACACACACACACACACACACACACACACACACACATCACACACACACACACACACACACACACACACACACACACACACACACACACACACACACACACACCACACACACACACACACACACACCCGCACACACACACACACACACACACTCGCACACACACACACACACACACACGCACACACCACCACACACACACACACTCACACACACCCACACACACCACACACACACACCACGCACACACACACACCACACACACACACACACACACACACACACCACACCACACACACACACACACTCGCACACACCACACACCACACACAACACACACACACAACACACCCACACACCACGACGCACACACACACACACACACACTCCACACACACAGCACACACACCACCACCACCACACACACCACCACACACACGCACACACCCCACACACACACACACACCACCACACACACACACACATCGCACCACACACACACACACACACACAACGCACAACGCACGCACACACACACTCACACACCACCACGCACGCACGCACGCACACACACACACACACACACACACGTTTGCCGTGTCATTATATTCCAGCTGACTCACGGATTCTGCCGCTGGGTTGCCGCTGGCTTGCCGACGGCCCGCCTGCCTCTGGCAGGCTTAGCGGATACCGCTAACGATACCCCGCTAACGCTAACCCCGTCAAGACCTGCGAAAGAGGAGCTGCTCATGGCACGGTCGGGCAGGTTGGCGGGATGGCGGGTTGGCGGGTTTGTCCCCCCCGCGCTCGCCAGGAACCGGGGCGCCTGGGACACCCCCGGCAGCCGGTGTAATTACCCCCGCGTCAACCGTAACTATGGAGACGGCTGCTGTCAGCCTGAATCCAGCCAACGAGCAAAATTATGTTTCAGTCTTTTTTTTTTGTGCCGTATTATTTTTTCCTCCATTTGAAAGACTGTTTGAAGCTGCTGATTTAATTGGGGGGGGGGGGGGGACCTCTTTTCCAAGACAACATTCAGGGTTTTTTCTTTGTTTCTTTTTTTCTTTCTGTTTTTGCAGCTCAGAGGCACATCTTGAGCAGTTGATTGAACTCCAAGTAGCCTTCAAATTTTTTTTTTTCTACTCACTCATTCTACTCTCTTTGTCTCCTGCAGGATCTGAACCATTAAACTATTAGAAGTGCTGAGAGGAAAATGTATTTTTCTAAGCAAAAAAATTTTTTGCACCTGTCGGTTACGCCTCTCTAAAGATGTTCCAATTAAATCACAACCGTTTGAACTGAGGGTATAAAAAACAAAATCTGGTTCAGTTTTAGCAAGTGGAGGGCTGTAGGGAAGTCAGAAAGTTGTTTTAAAGCAGCGAGATACAAGCGTCTACCCTGGAGGCAATTCTGAAGATGGAAATAAACGGCTTGTTTTTCTGCATGCCGTACAGAGTAAACAGCGGTCAGCCACAAGGCTGGAGGAGAGCGGCGACTCGGGAGTGACCCGCCATTCTGCTGCTGAAGGGGAAATTCTGCCTTTTCACCTCTGAAGGGTTTCAATCTATCATTTCTGTGCCAAGGCCAATCAGGCTCCATGTTACATTACATTACATTACAGGGATTTAGCAGACGCTCTTATCCAGAGCGGCTTACACAAAGGCATAGCATTTTACATTGTATCCATTTATACAGCTGGATATATACTGAAGCAATGCAGGTTAAGTACCTTGCTCAAGGGTACAACGGCTGTGTCCTTACCCGGGAATTGAACCTTAGACCTTTCGGTTATAAGCCCACTTCCTTACCCACTGTGCTACACTCCGTCCATGTAATGTAACAATACTGAGAACACAGGCACCAATGCCAATTTAGGTGTAGAAATAAATAATAATAATAATAATAATAATAATAATAATAATAAATAAAGAGACGCGGTTCTGCTCCGGCTTGCGTAAGGCGCAGTGTGGCCGACAGCGATGGGGTAAATCCTCGCGAGATGGGGTAAATCCCCTGGAGATGGGGTAAATCCCCAGGAGATGGGGCTCTGCGGAGGGGAAGTGGAGGGGACATCTGCTCCTTGTTTTCGGGCGCCGATGGCAGGATGTCTGGCGTTTGTTTGTTTTGTTTCCCGCGGCTGTCAGCGCCCCGTCACCTCGCGGCCATGGTCTGCTGTCCCCGTGGCTGGGGCCAGCGGGGGAGCAGGGGTGCGGGTGTGTCCAGTGGATCAGGGGTGCCTTCATTCTACACGCTCCCCCCCCAGTTCCCATGCCACTACCGTCTCGCTACCACCTGAAGGACTGTCCGCCCCCCGACCCCCCCCCCCCCACCCCTCGCCCCTTTCGTTTTATCTTGTTGGGTTATAATCCCTCAGGTCTGAGGTCTGCAATCAGACAATCAAACAGAACTGCTGTTAAACATCTTATCGCTCTGACACAGAGAGTAGTGACCCCCTCGCCTCCTAAATTCAACCCCCCCCCCCCCAAACATCCTTAAGGCTTAACCTTATCCAGTGACAGGTGCCAGAACACACCATTAGTCACTATTCACCCTTGGAAGAGCAGACTCTTGCTGGAATGCTTTTGCAAAATTCTAAGTCGGCATGTTCTAGAACTCCGTTGCTTTCTAGTCACCAGCATTGGAATGTTCGGTTAAGAACCTTCTAATCACACACAAGTGTGACCTCACACTTTAAAGCGTTAAGGCCTACACAGCAATCATGGTTTGGTTCAAGATTCAGGTGATAGGCCAGTGCGATGGGGTGGAAGGTTCTCTAAATGACAATATCCTCACTACCCTGAATACGAGGGGAGTCAGTTTAATTTACAGTCTTTAAAGTGGGCCAATCTTGACGGGGGGCATATCATTTATAGGGCACAAGGGACTGGAGTTTTGAGTGTCACAAGATAAACCTAGTGGGCACAGATCTGGAGCAAAAGAGGAGGTGTTCAGGAAGCTTCATTAGTCTACAGAATACAGCATGACTGAGGCATCCTTCTGTCAAATTAGCAGAAGGGTCCTTACAGTACTACACTTCCACAGTATGCAGAAACACAAGACGTCAGCAAATGAGCCATAATTGAGCTGTTGGGAGGCAAACGTGTGGATGAATCACATCATAAATAATCATATTTAGATGTGTGTGTACAACTAATATTAATATTACGTGAACTAATCTATACTATCCATAATTATATTTGATCCCTAATACTGTAGGCAAGATGGAGAGGGCCTCAGCGTGTGAGGGACTTCTGCCCCAAGTTTTCTCAGAGGCACTAAAGCTAACCTTGCTAACTTTATTTGGCAATCAGTAGAGCGTGACAAGTGATTGATTGCTAGTGCCCAATGTGAACACGAAAGATCTGACATGACTGCTATAAATGCTCAGAGGGACGGCCCCTCTGTGGGGCCCGGTCATACATCTTTGCTGTGTGAAGCGACTCCACCTCCTGCGGAATAAAGAACATCGATTGTTTACAGTTTTTTTACCCTTTGTTTGTACCCTTTTCAACCAACTTTTGGAGTCATACAGAGCAAAAAGAAAGGTCACTGAAAACTCCAGAGGACTGTGATGAAGACATGCTGAGGCAAACACGCTCTCCCATCGACATGCATGTGCACGCACACATGTACACGCACGCACGCGTACACACGTGCACGCACAGGCATGTGTAGGCACACACACACACTCGCACACACAAACACACGGTCTCATTTACATTATGCATTTATGCAGCTGGATATACAGCACCATATACTGAAGCACTTCAGGTCAAGTGCCCTCTTCAACAGCACACAGCAGTGCCTCATGCACATTCACGGCCACGCATGCACACGTGCACACATTCACACAAACATGCGCGCACACAGGCACAAACACACTCACACAAACACATGACCACACACACACGCACATGCCAACAACTCACCAAACACATCCACCTGCACACTGCACATCACACGCACAGCACACTCATCACTCACTCACTCACTCACCACACTCACTCACTCACACTCACTCACTCCCACCACCATCACTCTCACTCACACTCACCACCTCACACTCACCTCACATCCATCACCACTCCTCACACTCACTCACCACACTCACACTCACACCCCACACACACACACACACACACACCACACACTCCAACCTCACACCACACTCACCACACACACACACACACACACACACACACACACACACACACACACACACACACTCACACCCTCACACACACACACACACACACACAGTAAAAATGCTGTCCCCTGTTACCCAGGGAGGAAGGTGGCACGAAGGAAAACAAGAGATACTAAATTATGCAACATGACCGAAATGCTGACATACGCCAAGTATCTCTTTTTTCGCGAGTGGGGGAAAAAATGTGAAAAAAATGTTGTCTTTGCAATTCAGAGAAGAGCGGGAGAGAAAGGGATGAGAAATCTTTCTGATATTTAATTGGCCGATGTTCTCTCCTGTGATAGGTGTTCCTGTCATTATTGAACATTAATCAAACGGGGGAAAATATGTATATAAATTAAAAAAAACTAAGAAAAGAAGGGAAGCTCGCATTACTGCTGACGATGAGGGACGGCAGATAGCAGAGCTGCTCCAGGGCCGACAAAGACGGAGCGTCCCCTGACTGTACCTCATCCTCACACACACAAAACAAAAAAAAAACCAGCAACCCCCTGCCCCAGACGCGCTCGTGCACACGCAGTGCATTATGGGTCGGTTTTTTTTTAGCCGGTCGTCCCCTCCGCTGCGCTGCGGCTCCCCCCGTTCTCCCGTGAGTGATCGAGACCCCCGGACGAGGAGGAGACCCAGGATCGCGTGAGGATCGCGTGCGGGCCGCGTGCGGAATTCTCTCGCACGCACCGTTCCGTTCGGCAGACGGAGCAGAGCAGGGGCCCACGACCGGCCAAGGCACTTTCGCGGTAAAGCTCAGGAAAGACACTTCATAAAGGCTCTGGAAATATATCCCCCCACATTTTCCATTAATAAAGTTTTCGGGAATTGGAAACTAGCAGGGAAAGGAAATCGGGGTCGTTTAGTGAAGGGAGAAAACGCCTCCCAAAACATTTTTTTCTCTTTGTTCATCGCGATTGGCAGAAAAAATGAGACTGGATGTAAGTTTTTTTTTTTGCGCACTGCCATACCGTTCAGCTTTAATTTCTTATTTTTTTTTTTTCTTTTTTTAGGTTTCCGTTTTCCAGGAGAAAGAGAACGCCACTTCCTCGGGCCTGGACAGATTAAAGAGCCAGGAGCTCCATTCCACAGCTAGAGAGGGAAGGGTGAATATGCCAGGGGTGTCTGTGCCTTCTGTCCAGTACAAGGACCGCACAGCAGATAAAGCACACACACACACACACACACAGACACACACACAAACACACACACAAACATACACACACACACACAACGTCCTACTCTGATGCTGCTTCAAACACAGGCACTGTCGCAACACAAACACACACGTTCACACTCACGCACACAGGCACATATATAAAATAATAAATAAAATTAAATTAGTAATAATGTTAAATATTAATCATTTTATTGTTTTACTGGACGTCCCGTGTAGTGTAGATTTCAGCACAGCAGAATAACTGTTTCTTGAGATCTTTAAGACCCGAGACTCAAGTCCTGCACAGTGGACAACGAATGAATTGGCGGCTCTTCGGAGGCCATGAGCGATGGGGCTCTCTCTCGCTTAAACCGCCATCGACTGGCGCTTTCCCCACAGCCGCGCGCGGTAAGCACGGCGCTGGAAACCCATTTAACAGCCCACAGCCGCCCAATCGATCGCGTTAAAATGAGAAATGGGCCCTCCCCCCTTATGCACAGCACAATAGAGTCAACAGTGCGCTGAGACAAAGGGGGGGGGAGAAAAAGGAAAAAGAAATTAACAACCAATTTTGCTTTGTCCTATGCAACCCCCACGCCCACCCCCCCCACCCCCGAAAATGCCAGTGCCATGCGCACCACCCCCCCCCCAACTCTAATTAATCAACTCCTCCATTAGCTAATTAATCATCCCACACAATAACCCCCCTCCCGCTCTCCCTAAACTGGCCGACCTCAGCAGGGAATCCACCCTCCCACCGCCGGGGAAAGCCCCCCCCGCCCCCTCCGTACAGGGTATTTATAGACTTGGCTGCCAGTAGAGGGTTGGCTCCCTGGTGGAACCCTGGATGGCCCATCACCCGACATAGCACCGCCCCCCCCCCTTCACCCCCCAGTTTGGACGCCAACATCGCCCACTACAGATAATGTCCGACAGGGCAGCGTGAGGCAGGAGGGGGTGCCATAGGTCCCCCCCCCCCCCAAAGATCCCGTTACCAGTGCTGTCCGCACCCAGGAATCTGCCTCGCTACAGATCTCTCCGGAAACGTCAGAGACCACACAGGTCACCGGGAGCACCCTGCTGAGCTGGCCAGAGCACCCCGGGCTCTCCTTATTGGATCTGGTTCCTCCCCACAGTTCCACTACTACTACTATTGCTACTACTACTATTATTACAACTATTTATATTATTACTACTAATACTATTGCTGTTACTACTACTGATACTGCTACTGCTACGACTACTACTACTACTACTAATAATAATAATAATAATAATAATAATAATAATCTGTGACATGCTTCCCCGTGGTCTTGCCCTGACTCATGTGCAGGTCAGGTATGTGATATGCACGTTCTGCCAGCACAAAGCAGGCCTAATTGGGATTAGCGTGTTTAATGCTAAAGCCAACCACTCAAAAAAGCCGGTTAGCACTGTTTTAGTCGGTCCACACGACCCCTGTCTCTAGGGGGAAAAGCTCATTAGGGTCCCGCAGAAAGGGGCCCATTATGGGGTCGGTCTGGCCCCCGCTGTAAGCCCCGCCCTGTCGGTACGGGGGCGCGGCTCACGTTCGGCGCCAACGCGTTCCTGTCTCAGAATCAGTCGCTAACCAGGACCTCTGTTTGCCCAGGACTGAGCCATTAGGCTTTCTGTAGCCTCTCTCTCTCCCCCCTCTCTCTCTCTCTCTCTCTCTCTCTCAGTCTGAACAGTAGGCCACACTGACCCGTGCCGCGCAGACGGGGTGGGGGGGGGGCGTCACATGCAGCCGTGAGAACCCGTGAACTCGCGGTCACGTGGACGACGCGGTCAAATCCTCAGACGGAACTTTCTGAACACAGCAAAAAAAACTGACAGGTCGTCAGCAGGGCTGCACTCGAGGTGTGAGAAAAAAAGAAAAAAAAACTAAACTGCAAACTGGTTTCATCAACTGAAACTACGGCGCGGTTTGGAACGTTCAGGCCTGTCCCCGTCCTCCCAGCATGCTTTGCACAAAGGTGACAAAGGAGATCCGTGGTGTCCATTAGCAAAGCTCTGGCCCACATAAGAGGGTCTGATGGGGACAGCGCTGTTTGGGGGGGGGGGGGGCTTCCAGTGAGTTACACAGCACTTATACCTGATAACAGGGTGGGGGGGGTCACCAGGTTGGGTCTGGCACACCGCTTTCTGAAAAGGTGCATTTACGGGGCGGACACAAAACCCAAAACGAACACACGTCCTGCCGCGTGCGCCGTGCGGCTATGTGGAAAAGCACAGAAGCGTGGGTCTGTGCCCGGAAGCGGACATAACTGCGTGCACGGACGCGCTCCTGTCCAGACTCCTGGCGTAAGTCAGCAGACCTGGCCACCCACGTCTCAGGACACGCCGAGAAATTTCAGTGTGGGCGGAGTCCATGAAATTCATCGGGAATATCCATAAGTGCAGAAATCCCCAGAGGCAGAGGAGCGTGCAGAAGGTTCTGGAAACACACGTGTTGACACGGTGAAACTTCCGCTCACAGCCAACACACCCCAAAATTCCCTGAAATTTAGCAGGTCGCATACCGCACAGAAACTCAGTTTTTCATGCAGTGTGAGCTCACACACTGTGGCCTATTGGGGAGGGGTACGGTGGATGAGGGGGGAGAAGGATGCTTTGTGCTTTGACACATGGTCACCTGGGATATTTACAAGTACCTGAGAGGGATTCAACACACTTTGTCTATTAATCACATTAGTACCAGAGAGAGAACACAACCACAACACCACACACATTCACACAATAAGGTACACACACACACGCACACACACACAAACATTTCCCCACTCTAACCTGTCACTGCTCCACATAGACACACACACGCTGCAGTAACATCTGTTACTGTGCCACTGTTTGCATATACCATCCCAGGCGACTACTCAGATAAACGTTGTCTACATGAATTGTTCAACCCTCCTGGCATGTGAAGTCCTTGACAGACCTACCCTGCTACTGCTCTGCAATGAGCACAGTAGCGCTTTGTAACCCTATATAAATCGTCCATTCCATTCCCATTAATTATTGTTACTTCATGCCAGTCTCTCATCCGTGCTTTGATAATACAATTGTGAAAATTTGTCAGGCCAATACCGCATATTGAATTGAACTGAATTGAATTGAGAGAGAGTAGGAGAGAGACAGGTGGGGGGAGACAGAGAGAGAGAGAGCGACATGGAGAGGTGGAGAGAGTGAGAGATAGAGAAGCGTGAGTAATTGGTGTTTATATAGGCAAGTGTATGTAATTGTTACTTTAACATCTGTGTATGTGCTTACTATAGACAGTGGCAGAGTGGGGGAGGTGTGTGGCAAGGGGGATAAGCTTGCAGAATGCAAAGTGTGATGTTTTGACGGAGGCAGGCTGGCTGAGGTGTTGCCTCTCCAACCGAGCCGGACAAACAATCTGGGTGTTGCCAAGCTACCGGAGAGAGGTCACTGGGAGTTCACAGTTCACACGCAAACACTGAGATACGAGGTCACTGGAGCGCGGGACAGGCTAGAACTCTGGCAACCCAACGTTCCACCGTGATGTCACAGTAAGGGCCCAATTAAACGGATGCTCATCTGCCAGCATATTAATCTAGGCTGGATTAAACAGGCACTGTTCTGCTTGGGCGTGGTCAGATCGTGCTCCCGGTGATCTCCCAGCACCCTCTCTGTCACACGCGCCGCTCGGCACAGACCGCACCAGTGCATGCTGGGAGCACAGCCGTCTCACAGTTTTACCCCTCCGCTTCTGTTCTAAAAAAGGGCGAGGCGGAGTCAGGCAGAGGACACAGCGGACCAAGAATGAAGCAGCAACCACCACATGCCACCGATGCCGTGCTGAGATTCAAACAAGGGCTACCACATGCAGCCGGTGACTCACTGGGTCTTAACCAATCATTATGCTTTCGCTGCGGAGAGAGAGAGGGAGGGAGAGGGGAGAGGAGGAGGAGGAGGGTGAGAGAGAGAGGAGAGGAGAAGAAGAGGAGAGAGAGAGAGAGAGAGAGAGAGAGAAGAGAGAGAAGAGCAAGCCTTTCGATTTGTGTGAGTGAGTCAGCGATCGACGCTTACACAACGGTGGGGCAGGCCCGCGGTATCGGGGTCCAGAAGGAGCGGGAAAACCGCCAACAGTGAGCGCTCCGGGCCGCGAATCGGCCGATCGACTCTGAGCAGTGACCGCCGCCGTGCCGTCGTGCCGACCGTCGCCGGGGCGACACGCCGCCCGCGTAGTCGCGGAGGGCAGCTCTCCGATGAGCGGCAGCTGGCGGGGGGGAGGAGCCAGCACCGCGAGCCGTAGCGTCAGAGGAAGCGACCCCGCGCTCTGCGCCAAACAATCCAGCGCAACAGGCCTTATCACAGGGTCATTGGCCGCTGCTCGGCCAATCAGCCAATCACAAGGCAGGGTGGGCGGGACCTCCTCGGGAGTGGGTGTGGAGCTGCACGAGACACACCAGCTACATCAGGCCCACCCAGACCCCCCACCCCCCCCCCCTCCCAAGGCTGCAAAAGCTACTGCTTCTCCGTTGTAAAATTTTATTCACACAAATTAAACACATTTTAAGTGTAATAAATGGTGCTGCGTAATAAGGGTCTACACAAGCACGGAAGCTGAAGAATCCTCCCTCTCCCTCGCCCCCACCACCCACCCCCCCACAACCCCACACCCCCCCCCCCCACCCGCAGTCCCCACAAAATCCAGGCAGCAGGGATGTTGCTCTTTTTCACCGGAGAGCAGTAACCGGTTCTGGTCAAAAGAGAGTCGTCCAAAACTGCCTGCTTTCGCTGTTTGGGCCTAATCTCCCGGCACAACTGGAGTTCGGGTCCATCGATGCTGAGGACTGTGTTATTATCGATCTCCAGCGGCTTTATCATCTGCCCTCCGGCGAGCGGGGAGCGAGCGGGGAGAGCGAGAGAGAGCGAGCGAGAGAGAGAGAGAGAGAGAGAGAGCGCGAGCGAGAGAGAGAGAGAGCTCTGCTGCTGCCTCTCTTCTTCTGACCTCCTGTACCGCCGAGCAATATGACAGGGTGGAATTACGGGATTTTGTGGGAGGACACCATAGAGTGCCGACGCCGACGCAGGGATAGCATGCAAACTCCACACGGAGAGAGAGAGGATCCTGGGCGGGGCGGGATTCGAACCCGTAGCCTCCTCCTCCTGTCGTAGCGACGGCGCTAACCCGCCGCGTCACCGCGCCAAACTTGGCGCTTCGCGTCGCGCGCGGGGGCCGCCGCTGGGGACAGGAAGTAGCGGCGCGCTGAGCGCTACCTGCAGCATAGCCAGAGAGGGAGGGAGAGAGAGACAGAGAGATAGAGTGAGAGGGAGAGAGAGAGTGAGAGATGGGGAGCGAGGGAGGGAGCGAAAGGGAGAGAGAGGGAGGGAGGGAAAGAGGGAGAGAGAGTGAGAGAGGTAGCCAGAGAGGGAGGGAGGGAGGCATGGCGAATGCAGCTTTTTCTAACAGCCCCCCCCCCACTGTAAAGGTGGCTTGTTAAAGAGAGATTTACAGCCACGGGACGGGAGCAAATAAATCCATCGGTGCGCATTCCGACCATCCGGCGGGAGCCGTTTTGGGAACGACGGTTCCTCCCGTCTGCCCCCGAGAGCGCTCCGGGACAGGGCGGGGCCCTGAGCAGCGTCTGGGGCCCCCAGGTTTCTTTTTTTTTCGGGGGGGGGGGAGGCCATGCTGAATGACACCTTTGTGCGGAACACGAGTGGAGAAAGCGATTATGGAAACACACACAGACAGGCCGGCTCCAGGGCTTCTGGAGGCTTCCGGGGGCTTCTGGGGGCTTCTGGGCCCACGGGAGGAATTTGGCGGCGCCGGACGAGGCGGTGTTTTCGGAGAAAACGGACCGCGGGACCGAGCAGCACCGGCTGGACGGCGAAACACAGAGACACACACGTGTGTGATTTAAATGGTAAACGGACTGCATTTATATAGCGCTTTTATCCAAAGCGCTTCACGACTGATGCCTCTCATCCACCAGAGCAGTTAGGGGTCAGGTGTCTTGCTCAGGGACACTTCGACACACCCAGGGCGGGGGATCGAACCGGCAACCCTCCAACTGCCAGACAACCACTCTTACCTCCTGAACTAATGTCGCCCCCCCCCCCCAGAAAAAGGTACCCAACACGCCTGGAAAAATGACCACATGCTCAATATCAACTCTGCTTTTTAAAAATTATTTTAAAAACACAATTAGAAACACGGCGGAAAAAGCAGCCGCGTAATCGTTCAGAAGGTCCCGTACGCTCGTTCACGTGAGCGTGAAATCCAGGAGAACGTTTGGCTGGGCGCACGGTACCGAGCGCTTTAAAAATCAGCTTCGTAAAAGGTCACTGGATGAACGCGGTCTCTGCCTGTTACAGTACGCCCAGCAGCATACTTTCAGAATAACCCACATGTAAATACTTCATGACTTTTCAGAGGCTTTAAAAAAAAAAAATCATTTCACGGTCCAATTTGATACCCCCACTACTGTATTAACTTACAGGCCAAGGTGCCGTTTAACGGCCTGGATTCAATCAAACTCCGTCCTTGTCTCTGACTCACAAATAAATGCAAACGATACTTTTTCCTTCGCAAACACGGTTTGTGGCCAGAGGTGGAAAATCCAGGAAATCAGTAAAAGTAAAAGTCCTTCCCAGTATTTGGTTCCAATCACCTGGATTTGCTAATTAGTGCAAATCTTCAGCCAGGAGGCAGAACTAATTAGTGAAATCAGCTGGCTGAGGTCATGTGTGGAGGAAACACACGGCAGGACTTTTACTTTCTGACCCCCTGAACTCTCCACCTCTGTGTGTGGCCAGTTGCAAGTGAAATTTGGCTCCACCGTGTTCAGGAATGAAAGAAAAATAACACCCGTGTTTAATTGTGAGTGAAAGCTAAGGACAAATATTGATACAATCCAGGCCAAAGTATCAGATTCAAACTCTGTGAGGAGAGTGCGCACACACACACACACACACACACACACTCATACACACGCACGCATACACAAACGTAGACACACACAGGCACGCACGCACACACATGCACATGCACACACACGCGCGCACACGCGCACACACACTCATACACACGCACGCATACACAAACCTAGACACACACAGACACACACACTCACACACATGCACACACACACACACACACACACACACACTCATACACACGCACGCATACACAAACCTAGACACACACAGGCACACGCGCACACACGCGCACACACACACACACATGCACACATGCACACACACACACACACACACACACACACACACACTCATACACACGCACGCATACACAAACCTAGACACACACATGCACACACAGCGCACACACGTGCGCACACACGCACACATGCACATGCACACACGCACGCACACACATGTATACATACATATTTTTTACTCCCCTCTCAGAAACAAGTTCCTATATTTAGCTGAAGTATCAATCACTGCGTCGCTGAAATATTAAAGAGCGAATCACAGCGAAGTGCGATGAAATATGCAGAGCCTCATTAGAGGCTCACACCAGAACATCACATCCATTAAAGCGGGCGAGAGGGAGGGAGAGCGAGAGAGGGAGAGGGAGAGAGGGGGAGGTATAGAGAGAGAGAGGGAGAGGGAGAGAGGGAGAGAGAGAGAGAGAGAAGCTACAGAAAGCTCTCCATCTCTCGCACTGCTAAAATGAGAGCCGTGAAGCAGCAGGGGGGCGGGGCGGGGGCAGGCGGGGGTGGGGGTGGGGGGGATCCGCACTTATGTGGCCCTGCTTGGGGTCCCTCAAATGCCTAAAACTCATCTTGAAGCACAGGCTCTCTCTTCTCCAGAGCAGACAGAAGGAGGGCTGCCGGTCTTCAGCACTGGGGTCATCCTTACAGGCTGTAGGACTGAGCTGTGAGACGTGAACCAGTTACCAGGGACAGATTCCCACTGCGGGAAAAACCTCAGTTTCAATGGTCTCTCTCTCTCTCTCTCTCTCTCTCTCTCTCTTTTCCCTCTTTCACTTTCTCTTCTCTCACTTCTTCACTCGCTATTTCAAAGCCCTCTTCCGTACGTCAGAGGCGAAGGAAAAGAAAGGAGAGAGGAAAGGAGAGAGAGAGAGAGAGAGAGAGAGAGAAGGCTGCAGCGGCTTCCATTCTGGCCCGGGGAGGGCTGCTGATTGGCCGCACGATGCATCCAGATGTTCCAGCTGTGCGCCTGGGACCGCGCCGCCCGCTCGGGTCACACAGAAGCTGACACTTGCGACCTCCGAAAAGCCCTCCCGCCGCACCAGGAGCGCTAATGCGTCGCATGTGTGCGCCGTGATGAACAACAGCGGGGTTGGGCTTGTGCTGCAAGAACACCGCTCATGAAAAAAGGCTGACTCCATTTTCTGTTTTTTTTTCTCTCCCATGAAAAATGAGCATTGCGTCCGACCCTTTAAGACGCCGGGGCTCAACATGGGTTGAAAGGGCTCAGATGAACGCCGTTAGCATCGCACGAGCGTCTCAGCCCCTCCAGGCACCACAGCAGGCCAGGAAGCACAAAAAAAAGCATCACCCATTCTCAAACTCAAAATCACAAACAAGTTACGACTCAAGAATCCGGTCTGACACCGGGAACAAAACAAGAATGCCGCAGTCTCGTCAAAGGGCTGGCAAGGTTTTTTGACGGTCGCGAACTACAGATGTGTTACACATCTGCGTATTACCGTACGCACTGCCCAGTGTTCTGTACGACGTATGGACCGGCTCTCTCCGGATTAGATTTCAGGATCTGTAAAAGGGCAGGGACCTAAATGTCAGGGGAAGAGCAGTTGGTTATGAGCACTCCATAATGCTCTGTTCGAGTTCCGTGAGCCTTATTTTAGTCCTTCTAAAGGTCTCAGTCCATACCCTTCCTCTTCCTCTTCCTCTTGTTTAATGACCGTATTGCTTCAGCACGTCCCCCCGGAAACCAACGGTTATGAGATTTCCTCTCCGTGGTTGAACTTTATTCCTCTTCAGGGCCCAGAAGGCCCACCGTAATTGATGTGAAATTAAATCAAGGAAATAAAAAGTGGATCGATAAACGAAGAATATGTTTTCACAATTCAAGCCTGCCGTCAGCGTGTTTGGGGTCATTTTCATTTAACGTCAGCAACTCTGGGGATGAACCGAAGTTCAGTTCATTCATTCAAAAAATCCTTGAGGAATACTATAGGCACTTTTCCATTCATAAATTTAATTTCAGTTATCCAGAGGGTAACCCCCCCCCCGCCCCACCAAAATGGCACGAGAGGAAACGGTAAACAGTAGCTTGGTTGGACGGTGAGCTCTATGCTCTCTGCTACTGGAGGGATGCGTCTCCTGCGGAAGCATTTTGGGTTTTCCAGCCCCCCTCCCTAGCTCGAGCGGTGGTGAAAAGGAGACGCTGGATTTTGGGCTCGTGCCCCGTCCCCGCCGATCGGGCCAGGACAGAGAGCGCCCCTCTGTCATCGGCGTGACACGTCTGAGTCATCTGCCGACCAAATGCTCTGTCTCAGCGCCAGGTCCGGTCGATTCTGCGCTCGACCGTTTCCAGCTGTTCGGCGACAGCGGTGGGGGGGAAGGGGGAGGTGACCCAATGACACGACGCAGCCATGGCCAGTGCCTCATTAAACTACAGCCCCCCTTCCAGCCCCTTCCTGGTCCACTGAACTCTATGGTATGGAACGGACGTGACCGCTTGCTTCCGTTGCCGATTCGAAGTTGCAGGAAACAAACATGGCGTCCAGTGCACCACGCCTCTCAGTTTCACCATAGGTGACAACAGAGAAACTCCTGCCTTTTTCTACCGAACTAACAGTCATATTTTCAACCCAGTCATAGCCATAATACGTATACTGACACACGTCAAAGTTCGATTTTACTTGGTACAACGTCATAACAAAGTTACAGTCAAATTATTTTTTGTCATCGAAGACTGCATACTCCGGTCCCCTCCAAGCAGAAGCACAGCAGAACCTCTTCAGACACACACGCTCCAGGCACGTGCGTACACACACACACTGTCATTCGACCACGCAAAATGCGCTTCTATCATTTTTTTAAAAGCGCGTTATTTAATTTCGCTTCCCCGGTCTTTTCGGTTCACCCGCGTTCCTGCGCGCGTTGCCGGGACACGTCACGGGAACAGAGCGAATCAGACGTCCCGGGTTCCTCTTTTCTCGCTCTTAAATAACCTCGGCTGGCCACACATTTCAAATTATGACGAGCTACTGCAGAAGCAATTTTATAATTTCTACATCTGGACAGATATGGTATCTTTGTTGCGCACGCTTCTCGTTCGTGTCGTACAAACTGCCAGTGACGCACGGTCGTACCGTACCCAGTTCACCCTTGAGAGAAAAAGAGAAAAATAGACATCCATAATCACGTTGCGTTTCTGCGTGTGGACGCGAGGGATTTGAAAAGCTCGCTTGACGCACCGTTTAATGAAAATGGTGCACGAGCAGACAAACACGGAGCTCAAGGCCGCAGCCCCTAATGCATCTGTAACTCCGCAATAACTCCTCCAAGAGAGCGTTTTTCTTCTGCGGGCCACCACCCCCCCGCTAGTGTGCTGCCTTCACACGAGCAAAAATTACTCAGAAAAAGACGGTTAAACTCAGGAAACGACGGCAGCGAAGCTGTTTCTTTTTTTCTCTCGCAGTTTCAACCGCAAACGCCTTTGGGTTAGCCCCGTTCTCTCGAAAGTTCAGCTTCGTTAAGAAGCAATTACTTCTGGCACCACCCTGATAAGTTTGAATTGTTTTTTTCTAAATCCCCCAATTAAAGGAAACCCTGGAAAAGAGACCCCATAAGCAGTGCCTCATCTTCGCTGCGAGGGCAATTTCTCTCTCTCTACTGTAAATACACACACAAATCAAGCAGGGGCCCCATAAAACCGCGGGCGGAAGTAACAGCGCTGGCCAGAGCTTCGGCGGGCCTTATCCTGATTTAGTTAAATCACCGGGAAAAGGTCACGCTGACATTCTGTTTGCATTACCGTGAGAAATCAACCTGCTTGCAAGTTTCGGTTTGTCTGCTGCACAGAGATACAAGGAAACGCTACTTCATTACAGATCCTCTCTGTGTACGTACGTATGCACACGCACGCGTACACACAGACAGACACGCATTCACACACACACGCATGCGTACACACAGACAGACACGCATTCACACACACAAGCATTGCTTGCACACAGACAGACACGCATTCACACACACAAGCATTGCGTGCACACAGACAGACAGGCAGACATACATTTACACAAACATGCATGCATGCTTGCGCACATACACGCAAATACAAACACACACATAAGCACACAAACAAACACAGGCAAACACACCAAAACACATATACACAAACATATAGATACACACACCCAGAGAGAGAGAACAAACAACGGCGTGTGCTGAAAAGAACTCTGTGCACTCTCAGCTAAACCCCAGGAAGTGGATAGAATGTATGAGTCTATTTTGGACCCCGGGAGGGGGGGGTGGGACGAGGAAACCACATTCCAGTCACACCTGGCGTTTGGGTTCTTGCCTGACAGTGACCGGGGTGTTGTGACACCATGACTAAGGACAGGAACGCCGAAAATAGCCCCTCTCGCTGGAGGCATCCGGACGTCCGCACGCAGGGCCGATGTTGGCTGCTTAAATCAGGAGTGGGCGTGGCCAGCACCGCAGTGCCGTAGCCCACCTGGCCCACAAACACCCCTCTGACATCACGCTGACGGACAGGGCCCTGGTCGGCCAAACCGAAACCTTTCCCCTGCACCCACCAACTGTTCCTTAGCAACAGCCCCTGTCCCCTGCACCCCTAGACCTTTTTTTTTAAAAAGGTGCAACACTTTCCTAATTTTCCCCATTTTCTTGATTTAAGGCATCTTTGAAGACTTGGGTGTTTTTTCCACAGGTGAAACTGAACTGATCTGACTGTGAGTGAACTTGACAGAAGCGCTATGAGGAGATGCCATACGACCCCGTCTCTGCGTATAGAGCTGGGATTTGAGGCCCCGTCTCTGTGTATAGAGCTGGGATTTGAGGCCCCGTCTCTGTGTATAGAGCTAGGATTAGAGGCCCCGTCTCTGTGTATAGAGCTGGGTTATGAGGCCGTCTCTTGTATAGAGCGGGTTAGGCCCGTCTCTGTGTATAGAGCTAGGATTAGAGGCCCCGTCTCTGTGTATAGAGCTGGGATATGAGGCCCCGTCTCTGTGTATAGAGCTGGGATTTGAGGCCTGCTCGTGATAGAGCTAGGATTTGAGGCCCCGTCTCTGTGTATAGAGCTGGGATTTGAGGCCCCGTCTCTGTGTATAGAGCTGGGATTTGAGGCCCCGTCTCTGTGTATAGAGCTGGGTTATGAGGCCCCGTCTCTGTGTATAGAGCTGGGATTTGAGGGCCCCATCTCTGTGTATAGAGCTGGGTTATGAGGCTCTCAGTGTGGTGTGGCAGCAGCAGACAGGCAGACTCACGGGGGACCGTGCAGGAAGCCAAAGTGGAATTTAAAGAGAGAGGCCCCCACAGCTATGTCTGTTTTACAGGAACTTTATGGGGTGTTAGAGGGGCTGTTTTAGTCATTTCTCCTCAAACTCCCCAAATCCCCCCACCCCCCTCACCCCCAACTTCACCTCGCAGTTTCAGGTAACGTCAGGCAGCACGTCATTACTGTTCCAGCGCGCGACGCTAATGTGAATATAAGAGACCGGTGCTGTCGGTTCAGTGAGGGTGCAGGTGCATGATGGGAAAATAGCCTCTGCGCAGAGCGGCTCTGTGCGTAGCGCTCCGTGTCCCCATGCACTCCGCGGGGCTCTGTAGAGCCATTAACATTAATGACGTGTTAAAAATACGCACGCAATTTCCCGCAGAAATGTGTCCGCGCACGCGAACGCTGACAAGCCGCCGCGTCAACACTTTTCTGAAGAGCCGCGGTCGCTCAGTCTCAGACGAAGAGCCTGCCAAAGATGACATCCCTCATATTTTATTAATCGTTAAAAAGAGGAGAATTTGGGAAGAGGAGCCCTTTCCGAGCTCACAGATGGAGCAGCAGCACCCCCACGTCCTCACCCCCCCCCCCCCCCCCACCACCCTCTTCCCCCAACTACCCCCAGAGAAAAGACAGGAATTATTGAATCAGAGATTATTAAATTTTGGGAGAGGACGAAGCCATGGCCTGGCTCGCGGTTGAAATGAGCAGCTGTTGAGAGGAGTCTGGTTAGGAGGTGAGCAGTCTGTGGACTACCGTAAAGCTGTTTTCATATCCACTTTACGCCAGAGAACTGCAGCCCCCAGTGCATTTGTCCTTACCATTTTCTCCCGCCCCCCCCCATCATCCCTAGTTTTGGTTTCACACGGCTCAGTTGTAATCCAACCTGACACCAACCTTGTACAAACTCCGCTGCGTTTTTTTGTTTGTTTTGTTTTTTTTGGTGTGCTCTTGAGTTCAGAAAATGCTTTTGAAATCAACCAAATAATAGACCGAATTTACAGGGAAAATGCACTCTGGTTTATAAAAATAAAAAAAAACCCTACAACCAACCTAGCCTGAAAGCCACCTCACACCACAGAAAGAGGACAGACAGACTTCAGTCTCCATCCACCTGTGGGCATGATACTTGAATAATTGCAGTGGCAATTGTACAACTCCAGTTAGGAAAGTCCTACGTAGCATCGTACTTCCACTGAACCCTGCGAATCGGACAGCCGCAGATCATGGGCAGAACCAAGGAGTTCTTGGCTAAATGGCTGACCACAAAGCTCTGTTTGGCTGGCTGATTTTAGACGGAGCAATCGCTCAATTTCTCAAGACTGAAAGGAAAAAAAAGAGTCCTAGCTAAGCTGTTGGCTGAACAACATGACCAACAGCCCCTTTCAGCCATAAAAGATGTCACCGGAACAATTTATCGCTCCACCACCATCACACCTACCCGGCTCCTTCTCTCACCTGGCTGGCTACTTAAAAATTAGGGGAACCCCCTGTAAAGGTGTCCCATATGTGAAGAAGGCTAACACCATTTCCTCTCGACCGACACAGCCCTGTAATAGCTTGCTAATGGCCCTTTTCTTTTTTGATCACGTAAATCACTGCTCCACACGATCACCCATCTAAAAGGCACAGAACACACGTCAACTCCACCAAAAAAAAAACAACCTGCCAATCAAATACACACAAATAGCTCCCTTGGGCTATTTATTTACATTCAAATCAGACGGGGCCTCTTTAAGAGCGAGAGCGATCCATCCCACTCTATTCACTCCCAGTGGCAGAGCACCACAACAGCTCCTCCACTGAAAGACGTAATGAGGACAAATGACCCTCTTAGAGAGAGAGAGAGAGAGAGACCTGCTCAGATTCGGCGGTAACGAATGACGCTTCATCGACGGATCATAAGCCGCCATTATTCTCGCCGTCGTCCGAGCCCAGCGCTGCGCGCGGCCGACAACTGACTGACCGCCAGGGTATCACCAAGGAGACCGGCCGACTGAGCGCGCGACGCACGGAAAATCGTTAAGACGCACGGAACATCGTTACGACGCACGTCCGCAGGGGAGTCAGGGTGTAACCTGTGACGAGACAAGTCTGGCGCACACGACCGTGGGGGGGTGCAGTTATATTCGGAACTCTCTTTAAGTGAAAGGTAGGAGCCTTTAGAAAGGACTCCGGAAATAAAAATGGACACTCTGCTGCAGGTGAAGATGTGCCATTTTAGCAGTACATTTAGAAGACGCTCTCATCCAGAGCGACTTACACACCTTTTTAACACAGCAGTCACACTGAATCCCATTATGCGCTTGGATATGTACTAAAACTAAAGCAATGCAGGTTAAGTACCTTGCTCAAGGGTACAACAGCAGTGTCTTGCCCAGGAATCGAACCTGTGACCTTTAGGTTACAAGACGGTATCGGTGAAGGTGCTCACCGATACCGCGTACGGACTCCCACAGACTCGTTAAGTCATTGTTAAGAGCCCGTTAGAATGGAGAGAGGCTAGGTGAGGAAGCCGCTAACCGGAGCGATGCTGGCTATTCAACATGGCCGCCGTACGGCAGAGGGAAATGCCCCCATCAACTTCCCCTTTCAGAGAAGACCTGCTGCACAGAACGACATAGCTCAGGGGGTAAGAGCGGTTGTCTGGCAAGTTGGAGGGTTGCCGGTTCGATCCCCCCGCCCTGGGCGTGTCGAAGTGTCCCTGAGCAAGACACCTAACCCCTAATTGCTCCCAACGAGCTGATTGGTACCTTGCATGGCAGCCTTTCACTGTTGGTGTGTGAGTGTGAGTGTGTGTGTGAAGGGGTGAATGACAGGGAACCATTCGTAAAGTGCTTTGGATAAAAGCGCTATATAAATGCAGTCCATTTACCGTTTACCATTCACAGAAGGCCCTTTAGCCCCTGTAGCTCCAGCCTCAGCACATTTTTCTGCACACGGTCCTTCTTCTCAAAGCAGTAAAGTATATTCAGTCAGGGAGGGGGGAGGATTAATGCCACCCCCTCCCCTCCTCATTCCTCACCCCCCACGTTTTCTAAGTTCAGGATATGACACACAGATCCAACCACCCCCAAACCCCCCCCCCCCCCCCCAAAAAGCATGGGGGAACAAAGAACACAGCAGAGGTAAGAAATCCAGGTCCAGGAAGTGAAAGTCCCTCCCTAAAAATTTTCTTCCAATCACCTGGACTTTTCTAATCAGCGCAATCCTCGATGTCGCCGTGGGACAACCCAGCGCCGGCACGGGGGGAAGCTTAACTCCCGAAAT